>NC_089592.1:25399704-25699704 GCF_019320115.1 Miscanthus floridulus | reverse complement strand
TCTTTGTAGCAATTGACAAGTTCACCAAGTGGATTGAATACAAACCACTCGCAAAATACAGCGTAGCCAAAGCAGTCGAGTTCATTCAAGACATTATGCACCGCTTTGGCATGCCAAATCGAATCATCACAGATTTGGGTTCTCCCTTAACAGCTACGGAATTCCAAAGTTGGGCACATGATTACGGTTTTGACATAGATTACGCATTAGTCGCACATCCAGAAGCCAACGGATAGGTAGAAAGGGCTAATGGACTCATACTAGCCGGATTAAAACCAAGATTATAAGAAGAACTAGTGGACTATGGATCCAAATGGATTGAAGAATTACCCAAAGTAGTATGGGGGCTACGGACTCAAATAAGCAGAGCCACCGGATACTCACCTTTCTTCCTAGTTTAGGGATCAAAAGCAGTACTACCTGCCGACTTAATCTGGACGTCATCAAGGATAGAACAATACAACGAAGGAGAAGTAGAACACATCCGGAGATTAGAACTCGATCACTCCAAATACCTCCAAGGTTTAAGACGCCACTACAACAAGAATACACAACCTCGATCACTCCAAATCAGAGATCTAGTACTAAGAAGAATACAAAAAACTAACAGACGCCATAAACTACTCAGTCCATGGGAAGGTCCTTTTATCATCACAAAAGTCACCGAACTAGGCACGTACAAGTTGATAACTGAAGATGAAAAAGAAGTCAACAATACATGGCAAATCGGCCAACTAAGAAGATTCTACGCATGAAGACAACACAAGGAAGAACATAAATACAAGCCATAAGAGATCAACGTTCATGATCAATAAAGATAGCGTTCCTCGACAACATATGTCTTATTATGGCTTTCCCCCAGTTGTTTTCACTAAGCATGTAAACGTTCATGATCGATAAAGATGGTATTCCACGACAACAGATGTCTTATTACGAATCTTCCCGAGTTGTTTTCACTGAGCATATCGGCTGAGAGCGAAAGAGCTGAAAAGATGCTTGAGCCCGCCGATGAGGGTAGCTAACAAGCTAACACCCCAGCCAAAAAGCAAAATGGCTGAAATCACACCTGAGCATACCAGCTGAGAGCAAAAGAGCTGAAAAGATGCTTGAGCCCGCCGATGAGGGTAGCTAATAAGCTAACACCCAATTCAAAAAAGCAAAATGGCTGAAATCACGCCTGAGCATACCGGCTAAGAGCAAAAGAGCTAAAAAGATGCTTGAGCCCGCCAATGAGGGTAGCTAATAAGCTAACACCCGATCCAAAAAAGCAAAATGGCTGAAATCACGCCTGAGCATATCGACTGAGAGCAAAAGAGCTGAAAAGATGCTTGAGCCCGCCGATGAGGGTAGCTAATAAGCTAACACCTGATCCAAAAAGCAAAATGGCTGAAATCACGCCTGAGCATACCGGTTGAGAGCAAAAGAGCTAAAAAGATGCTTGAGCCCATCGATGAGGGTAGCTAATAAGCTAACACCCAATCCAAAAAGCAAAATGGCTGAAATAACGCCTAAGCATACCGGCTGAGAGCAAAAGAGCTGAAAAGATGCTTGAGCCCATCGATGAGGGTAGCTAATAAGCTAACACCCGATCCAAAAAGCAAAATGGCTAAAATCACGCCTAAGCGTATCGGCTGAGAGCAAAAGAGCTGAAAAGATGCTTGAGCCCGCCGATGAGGGTAGCTAATAAGCTAACACCCGAACCAATCCTAAGATGTTTCTACAACCAGACGAAAGCCAGACAAGCACTCGACAAATCAAGAAAGTTTGTCAAGACAACGATCTACAAAAACCGAGTTATTTTACACAGCGCAGATGAAAGCCAGATAAGCACTCGACAAATCAAGAAAGTTTGTCAAAACAACAATCTACAAATACTGAGTTGTTTACACAGCGTAGACAAAAGCATGACAAGCACTTGACAAAATCAAAGACATCCAGGCAAGGAAGACATCAACAAAAAATAAAGGATCTTCATTCAAAAAGAAGTATAATATCCTTTTTACAGAGGCTGGAGTACTAAAGTCAAAATACATCAAGCATCGTCTTCAGGAGAAGAAATATCAATATCAAGATTATCTACAATCCTCCTAGCCAAATCTTCGACCTCAGGCTCCATCTTTTCAACAGCATCAAGATATTCTTGACTCTCGGCTTCCTCTGCAATCTTGGACAGGGGCATCTTCGGAGCAAGAACCCAGACCTGGGCAAGAACATTTCTGGTACATAGTTGGGCGCACCTCTTCACAAACTCCTTGAAATGAGTTGGAACTTGAGGAATAAACTGAGCCCAAGATTGACCATCATCCGATGGAGTCCGAAGAAGATCGGTTACTGACCAAAATGATTTCCACAAAGCATTCCAGTTCTCAGTAGCCGTCGCCAACTTACCAGTCAAGACTTCAACTGTTTTTTGGACCTACACAAGATCACTGTCACCTCCACACCTAATCAACTTGGCAAGCACGAGTTCTTCAGCACGAGTAATTACCTCTTCAGTCCTGTTGTGACTATTGCGAGAAAGTGTCTTCATTTCCTCAATACCCTCCGAGAGCTTCTGCTTTTCAACTCGAAGAGCTAAACCAGGCACCAAAAACAAGTCAACAGAAAGGAAAATTCAAATACAAGAGGAAACAAAAAGAACCCACAATACCATTGCACTCATTCTTCATGTCCTCCACAGCTGCACCCCTCTGCTTTCCTGCCTCAACCACCTGGGCACGGAGAGCTTTTTTCCTCCTTTTGGTGCGTTTGACGCTCGGTCTCCATCTCAGCCCGACAGCGGTCAAGCTCTGTTTTCAGGGCACTAACCTCAGAAGATAACTTTTTCTTGGTTTTAGATGAGAAAAAGAAGCCGGTATGATCCCGAGAAAAAGACTGAGCAAAAGAGAAAGAGAAAAACAAAACATAAGAACAGAAGAAAAACGAACATCTAAAGAAAGAACTTCAGAAAAAACTTACCTAGAGTTTTTCCCTAAAAGAAGTCACGAAGGTTCCCTAGGCAGCGGTCAGCTCTGACAACCGATGAGTGGCATCGAATTGTTGCACCACATCATCATCCAAATGCTGAACGCCACTAGGAAGAGGAGCAGAGGGAGAAGCCAGCTGAGGTAAAGAAGACAAGACCAGGGCCATACCCTGGGAAGCCCTGGCTCTATCCTCAGATGGCTCCACCGCCACGGCCATGGTCACCTCCGAAGCCAGCAAATCAGCAGCTACGAAACCACCAAAGAACCCTGTCCCCCTCACAGCCACCTCGCCGACCGCACATTCCGAGTCCAGAGACTCAGAACATAGAAGCGCACCAGAAGACTGACAAGAAGTCGACTGAGGGTTGAGGGAAGGCGAAGGCCTGCAAGATGATAAAGAAAATCGATGATAAGAATATGAATCAGAGAAGGGGAAAACAGAAGCAGAGAAACATAACCAGGATTCACTCACTTAGCTATCTTCTTCTTCATAAAACCCCCAAGACCAATAGAAGACCTTAAAGGGGGAACTATAGAAGCAAAAATATCGCCGCCACCTTGCAACAGGAGTGGCGTGGTCGGAACCGGAGCTCCAGAAGAACTCGAGGTCGACGACCGCTTACTACAAGAGAACAAGGTCAAAGTCAGAACAAAAAGAAGTGTTCAACAACAGAAAAACAGGAAAACAACTCACCGATGCGTAACAAGGGCCGCATCATCATCATCCTCTTCCTCACTCTCAAGCATGGCAACCACAGCGCCATCTAAAAAAGAAGAAAAGTACTCGGTTAGAGGCAAAAGCAAACAACAAAAAGACAAAACATATTAATATGCTCACCTAGGAGCATGCTACCTATAACTTGAGTACCTGGACGAGTACTCGATTGGCGAGACTTCTTGGTAGAAGGCAAACCAGAAGAAGAACAATCCGCTCACCCCCTTTTTCTGACACTGCGGGGAGCTCGAGGAACTGGACGAGGAACATACTCTACATAGGTGTCAAGAATTGTGGAAGAAACACTAGGAAATATTGTGGTGGTTTGAAACTTACTGGTTAAAGATGCCCCAGCAAGATTCTCCCCAAGCTCCACAATGACAGGGCGATCATCAAGGGGGATCGGGTCAACAAAGTTACGCACCAATTCCTATAAAAGAGTAAAACAACCAGACAAGAAATATTAAGCGAAAAGTGGAGACAGCAAAGGAAATATGAAAAGTACCAGCATAAGAAAAAACAACTCACAGTAGGAGGCGGGTTGTTAGCACAATACTTAGGGACAGTATGCGGGACGACGCTTACTCCCTTCAACATCCATCTTCTGAAGGCGCTCGAGCACCTCCTCACCAGTCAACTCAAGGGCAAGGACCATATGAGAAGGGTCCTCCGCTCTAGAGTATTCAAAACCATAGTTTTCTCGCTCCTTCAGAGGTTGAACACGGCGGCGAAGAAAACAAGAAACATTACCAAAGCCGGTCAAGCCTTGCTATTTCAGAGCACATATCCTCTCCAAAAATGGCTTGATCGCCTGGAGCTCATCCATCGTCATGGGATTCTTCTCCCATCGGTCGTTAACCACGGGACCAGAAGAAGAATGGACAGCAAGAGGAGGGATCATATTGGCGGCATAAAACCAGTCGGCACGCCAATCCCTCAAAGAATGAACAAAATCATAATCAAAGAATCTACCCTTACAACCCTGACGAAACTGAATCCCACAGCCACCAAGAACATGGGTGTCATCGCTGTGGGGTTGGGGCTTCAGATGGAAGAAGTAACGAGAGAGTGAAAGAGAAGGAGGAATTCCAAGAAAAGTTTCACAAAGATGAACAAAAACAGAAAGATGAAGGAGAACATTGGGAGTAAGATGGTTCAGGCTAATCCCAAAATAATTGAGAAAGCGATGAAGAAAAGCAGAGGTAGGAAGACAAAGACCAGCACGGATAAAGGAGACAAAAAGAACAATCTCACCAGAGCCTAGGGTTGGAACCCGATGCTGGCCTAGAGCTCTCCACTCAGCAATCTCCTTGTCCTAGATTAGGCAATCACTGACTAGCTCACGCAACTGATCCTCAGTCATAGTCGGAGCCGGCCAGACCTTCTGAGCAGCCCTCATGGTCATGAATTCCTGATTTTCAATCACAGAAAGTGAGGCCTCCTCGTCTACAAAGGTTGCCTAGGACTTGCTCGCTGATTTCTTCCTACCCATATACTAGCGAAAGCAATAAGGCACTAAGAAACGATGACGGTCAGGCAGCGGCGCTCAGATGACGACGACAATGGTGACGACGGAGTGAGGATTAGGCTTTCAAGGCAAAAGCATAGCAACAAAGAAAAAGAAGAAAGATGGCCTTTAAATAGATTTTTACAGCAATAAAAATATGGCCCACTAGGCCCATTTAAACACGGCATCAGAACGTAATGGTTCGTTTCCCAACACAACTGACAAAGCTGAAATGACGGACGACGCACTTCTACACAAAGGTACAGTTCAACGGGAAGATGTCAGACTTATCTATCCAACACCAAAGCAGAGTTAACATATTGCTATGAGAATAGCTCATCAACCATGAAGCAACGAAGGGTTACCTCAAAAGGAACACAAGAACTCGGTTCTTATAGAAAGAACTCGGGAATCTCTCAAACAACCAGGACATCAGCAGGAAAAAAGAATGACAACCTAGAAGACAAGATTCTTTCCATTATAAATAGCTTAAAAAATTACAAGATTTCACATCTTACAAGACCCAACGAACTCGGTACTACGATGAGCAAGAGGAACCCGGACACAACTAGGCTCTGGAACGACTACGTGTTCCAAATTGCTACTCGGTAGAACAAACCGTACTTGGCTACACTGTTTTCTTCAAAGGACGGACAAAGAACATCCGAGGCGGAAGTCAGCAGCATGGCGGGACAACATGGAACAGGGAAGCCCAACAGGCATCTGTCTACCCAAGCCCGATGTGACACTAGATCAGGCGTTGATCTGCACCGGACAGTCGCAGGGTAGGCAAGGGGATCTACCCAGAACTGCTGGATGAAGGAACATACCCCGCATCACAAGACTTCCTCCAACTACCACCACATACATCCTGGTACAATGCCGCTGCCGGTATGGTTGTGCCGGTTCAAAATCCGGCAGTGATGGGGTGTCTTGAACGGCAGTATTGTCCTGATCTGGGGTAGTGTTACGTACTTCAATTTAAATATTCGAAAAAGAACATGGTGGCATAGCTTGTAGCAGAGACACAAAAACAGTGATTGGTTACAAATACTTCCCACTTATTCTATTATATATCTCGGCTGTAGCATGTCGTCATAACTGAATACACAAAAGAGTACGCAAAATGCATATAAATCTATCTTCATACAATGAAGTGAGTCTCAATTAATTTACTTAGTAGTGGTTGTTCTCCCAGAATTGAGCTTGGAGCCAATCAATTGTTCCCTTTTGCACCTGGAAAGCCTTGGCCAAGACATCATCTGAGATCGGTGGCTTTGATCCAAAGACTGCGTTGGCAATAGTAATAGCCCCAGGGTTCTGGCTGCTTAGTGCAGCGATCGCGACAGCTGGCTTGTCATGGACCGGATTGAATTGGAAGTGGATGAGCCCTTGGGGGAATACAAACACGTCACCCTTGTTGAGAACCTTGGCGAATAGCTTGTTACCATTGTCTGTGTTGGAGGTGACAAATCCAACATAGAGTGTACCCTCAAGCACGGTGAGAATCTCTGTGGCACGTGGGTGGGTGTGTGGTGGATTTTGACCTAATGGTGCGTAGTCAATGCGAGCCAATGAGATGCCTAGGGTGTTGAGTCCAGGCAACTGTATGACATTGATCAAAGTGACATTGGATCCGACCTTGCTTTTCATTGTGTCCCTAGGCTTGTCAAGGTTTGCTGCCTTGAAAAAGTCATCTGCGTTCATGGCCATGGGGTCCTTGCAAACAAATCCATTCACCTTCACTGCATATCCAAAGACAAAGAAAAATAGGTACACAGCGGTCAGAAATCACTAGGACATACATAAAAATAGTGTTTGTTCTGACAAAAACAATTATGATTTGATCTGTAATTTAGTACAAGAACATAGCGCATTATTTAAACTGAGTGCATGCATACCTGGAGAGTGTATGTCGGCAACACAGAAGTCCTGGAGCGGGCTAGGGTCTGAAGCAATGGCCTGAGAAGTGGCCAATGCTAGAAGCGAAGCCAGGAGAAAGTAGGTGGAGGGAGCCATCTGGTTTAATGTTTGTGCTCTCTGAATTGAGCTATGGAGGTTCTGTCTGTTTGATGTTTTGGGCATGGGGATGGTGTGTGTTTATATAGGCTGCCACAGCGGCAACGGTGGTGATGTGAATGTGTTAATGACCGGAAAAGTCCAAGTTCAACGTACCAAAAGAAGAAATGGTCTCCGGCTGCTAGAACCTGTAGACGAAACAACACAATTATCTTAATACTATACCAACCTTTCCAAACTTACCATGGTTTTAATATTTTCCCATGCTTTACATTAACAAATCCAATGTGATCTCTTTGGAATATGTATTCTTTCTTTCTTTGGTGTTTTTGGGTGGAAGGATCAAGGTCATTATCCTTTTAAAAATTAGTTCCAAAATATTAGGAAGTAAACCATAAAATGGGTATTCCTAGTAATTATGTTATTTATTTAGGCTTTTGCTCCAATACTCCTCTTTCAAAAAATCGCACACATCTCAAAGCAGCTCAGCTATTTAATTAAACATTTTCTTAATCATTTTTCACCTGGGTCTCGCATATTCTCGCCCCGCCAAGCCCAGACGCAAGCCGAACTTCATGTCTACTCGATCCCACTTTCTTCGGGATCCAGTTCATCGGAGGATGGATCTTTTCATCCTTCGGATCCCGTTGATCGGAGGATTTTGTTTTCATCATCCTTCGGATCCCTTCGATTCCCAGAGAGGAGCTCCGGCAGCGCTGTTCCATTTCGCGTGAGGAAGTCCGTCCGACAGCACCGCTTCCTGATGGACGTCCGCTGCAGGCTGCTACTGCTACTCGTGTGTTGTGTGTGAGGCCAGCCACCGCGACGGCGGCCATGGATGATGGATGCCGCTGCTGGCGCTACCGACGAAGCAACGCATCAAGGTGCATGTCGATATATATGCAAGCAGTGACTAGGAGCACAATCCGAAACAAAAGCATGTCGAGAGGATTAAGTTCGGCTTTGGTTCAAGCTGGGCACGGGCTGGATAGGACGCTCTGGGCCCAAGCCCATGCGTGACACAAGTGAAAAATAAAGAAACATTTAATTAATTAGTTAGGCTGCATTGAGATACGTGTATTTTTTTAAAAAGAGTAGTACTGGAGCACATCTCATTTATTTAAGTTTCAATGCAGGTAAATAAGTCCTTTTGAACGGTGCGGTTTGTTAAATGTTGCTGGGTAATATGGAGAGATGATTATGATGTTGATAACATGGAGAGATGATTTATTTTATTTTCTAATGGTGATTAAGACATTCCCAGAAGCAGTTGCTGATGGTGGACTGTGATGGTTGAAATGGTCGATCCATGCGCTTGTGCTCACATACGAATAGAGAGAGTCAACTCCTCATGTTTCCAATGTTTACATGGTCATCTTTTTTTCGGGAGCTGACATACTATTAATCGACTGGAATGCTTCCGTACCAAGGCGGGCACGAACTGGTAAAAGCCTAAAAGGTAGCTAACGCACACGCTTTACTTTTGAGTTAATCTGTGGTGAAGCTTCTATCCAAGTTCAACCTATTGTCATTAATCACGTATTGTCATTAATCACCGAAACCCAACTAAGGGCTTAGATGCTTTCAGTGTGTTTATATAGGCTGCCACAACGGCAAGTGTGGCGACGTGAACGTGTTAATGACTGAAAAAGTCCAAGTTCAACCTACCAAAGAACTTTGCAAACCTACCTCGATTTTAATATTTTCACATGCAGTACAGTAACAAATCCAATGTGATCTCTTTGGAATGTGTATTCTTTCTTTCTTTGTTGTTTTTGGGTGGAAGGGTCATGCTTATTATCCTTTAAAATTAGTTCTAAAATATTAGGAAGTAAACCATAAAATGGGGTTATTCCTAGTACACTAGTAGAGAAATGACCTTTCATCCTCTTCGATTTTGGGCTTTAGTATTGGTATTTTTTGCGTCCGGGAGTAAAGGAAGAATTAGTCCCGGTTGGAGCTACCAACGGGGACTAAAGACCCCTGTCCTGGCACGTTTTCGCAGCAGGCCACCTTTAGTCCCGGCTGGTAATACCAACCGGGACTAAATGGTGACCTTTTAGTCCCGGTTGGTGTCACCAACCCGGATTAAAGGTCTCCCACCCGGGACTAAAGGTACCCCACAGGTCAATTCAAAAGGAGAGTGTCCAGGACCCTGTCACATGTGGTGTACAGCTGAATTGATAAGTAGTTTATGCATGAGGAAAGAGGTCCTGGGTTCGAATGTCACACATCGCAAGAGAGGTCTCCCTACAATTTTGTTTATTGTTCTCCTGAGGATGGACCTTTAGTCCTGGTTATGTGACCCGGGACTAAAGGCCAGAACCTTTAGTCCCGGATTCATAGTCCCGGTTGGAAAACCGGGACTAAATCCAGTTCCCAACCGGGACTACAACCTATTTCTCTACTAGTGGTAATTACGAATATTTATCTAAATTAACACAGGTCAATGAGTCGTTTTGGACGGCGTGATTTGTTAATTGTTACCAGGTAAGATACTTGTTTTGTAATGGTGATTATGACATTCCCAGTAATCACGTTAGCTGATGGTGGACTGTGATAGTTGCGTAAAGAACAATATTGGATCAAATGGTCGATCCATGCGTTTGTGCTTACATAAGGATAGAAAGAGTCAACTCCTCATGTTTCCAATGTTTACTTGGTCACTATTTTATCGGGAGCTAACATACATAAATTAATCGAGTGGAATGCGCGCTTCTGTACCAAGGTGGGGACGAACTGGTAAAGGGTAGCCACCGCGCACGCTTTACTTTTGAGTTAATCAGGTGAAGCTTCTGTCTATCAGTACAGTGAGGTAAGCCATTTGGTTGCCTGCTCCCTGACTTTTTCAGATTATATCCGCAATTCATTAACGTCCTGCTGCGTCAGGTAGCGACTTTTTTTTTTTTTGATCGATCAACCATTTGGTTGGGTCAGCAGTGTTGACCTTGGCATTTCGATGGTACGGCAGTGATGCGCGCCTATTTCAAAATATAAAAAAGAATGGAAAAACGGGACTGTGCCTTCACCCCCGCCACACCTAACCGTGTTGAAACAAAAATTTGGGTCCAAAGGTAAAGAATCACTACCTGTCTGAGTTACCGGTTGACAATATCCGGCAGGGAAATCCTACCTATCACTGCTGGTTGAAGCTTCAAACCTTATCACCGCCGGTTCCAAAGCAATGAGCAGTGATGGCCGATAGTGATTTTATATTTTGTAGGGGTGGCTTATGCCAATATGCCAACTGTAACAAGATGCATTATTGGGGATGTTTAGTCATGCTTTATAAGAGAACTTATATAAAATAAACACTAGTTTACACTACTGCACAACTTCATCTCACTGCCGGTTCAACTATGTACCCCAAAGTGAGCTGTGTTAGCGGGTGCTATCTCGTCCCTTATTTCTCGTACACTTGTCGTCCATCATACTTGTTTCACCGTCTTGTTTGTCACATCTGGTACTGGGAACACCTTTAGGCTAGCAACCAGAACAGTCCCTCCCTCCCTGATCCCATCAACAAGGGAGGTGAGCTGCCGTGAGCAGGCCGAGCACGCATGGGGCGAGCTAGCTGCGGCGGCACACACGTGGCGAGCTGCATCTGCTGGACGGCGAGCGCGGCTGCATGGGCGTGCGATGGCGACAGTGTTAGCAGGCGGGCAGTGGCGCGGCGGGACAACAGCGCTGGAGTCATGGACCACGACGGCGACGTGGGGTGCTCGTCGCCGGTGAAGGGACCGGTGAAGACCTGGTGAGGGGACCTACGAAGACCTTAGCACCTGGCCTGCGCCGGAGGCGACGTGAAGCAGTAGCAGCGGGATGTGTGATGCGGGATGGCGGAGGGTGGAGGTTAGCGGCATATGAAGGGGCAGGGGCAGGCCATCAGCGTCAGCTGGGAGGACTAGGAGGCACCGGTGCAGGGTGTGGAGGAGACATGGCGGCGTCGGTGTCGGTGGTAGGGCGGGGCATCGGACGGGGCCGGGTTCATGAGGATTTCGAGGTTTCTGTTTCACCCAAGAGACTTTTGCCTTCTTTTTTTTACAAAGCTGAGCGGACGGGTCCTGGGGAAACGGATGAGACAGGGCCGGGCATAGCTTACTTGGGGTTGAAGCGAAGGTAGCATGGTAGACGATATCTGTTTCATAATTTTTATAGTTGTAGAAGAGATGAAGAGATGGACCATCTGCTGCGATAAAGGTGCTCTATATAGTCTAGATTTTTTTTTTCTCGAATACGCAAAAGATTTGCGTATCATTGTATTAAGTAGAAGAGTTTAAGCAAATATACAACGCGCTTCTATCGAGCGCCGAAGGAGGTTGACCTAACACAGCCGTAGCTGGACCATCCTAGCAAAATACCTCTTGTTTCGATATTACATAAAAGAAAACAACCAATACCAATGCGACCTAGGAGATGGCCTTGGACGAGCCCTTTCCAACGGCTAGGAAGAGCGCATTATTGAATGCATCTAGTGACCACCTATGATACTTGACTTTCGTTACTATATGCATCTAGTGGAACACACTGGTCGTGTGGCTCCTAGGCCTACTGGGTTGATTAATTTAATCTTAGCTGCCGGTTGATAGTTCAGTTTAGCTTAGTAATTTTGACGGGTCCATGCAATATTTGTCTCCAAATTACGGTCCAAAAATATTTTTTTTGTGTAACAACATATCATATGAAAACAATATTCAATAAATTTTGTTGGATCCTCACGTAATTCAGTTTAAATATTCGAAAAAGGACATGGTGGTATAGCTTGTAGCAGAGACACAAAACAGTGATTGGTTACAAATATTTCCCATTTATTGTATTATATCTCGACCGTAGCATGTCGTCGTTACACACAGGAGTATGCAAAATGCATATAAACGTATCTTGGTACAATGAAGTGAGTCTCAATTTACTTAGTAGTGGTTGTTCTCCCATAATTGACCTTGGAGCCAATCAATTGTTCCCTTTTGCACCTAGAAAGCTTTGGCCAAGACATCATATGAGATCGATGGTTTTGATCCAAAGACTATGTTGGCAATAGTAATAGCCCCAGGGTTCTGGCTGCTTAGTGCAGCGATTGCGACAGCTGGCTTGTCATGGATCGGGTTGAGTTGGAAGTGTATGAGCCCTTGGGGGAATACAGACACGTCACCCTTATTGACAACCTTGGCGAATAGCTTGTTTTCCGGGCCGTAGGAGGTGATTTTTATTTTACATCGGTTTTGGCTCAATTCGTATGTAAAATTAGTGTGCACACTAGCTGTCGGTGCAGAAAGTGACCAACATGTAAATATTTGTAGTTTTGCCGTACGTTGTGATCGGAGGTGGCCTTACACTCAATGACACAGGGTTTATACTGGTTCAAGCAACGTGCACTATGTCCAGTTTGAGTCGGTCGGTGATTTTATTCCTGAGCCCAGGTGCTCGAAGTTTGCAGTGGTGTTACAAACGAGAAAGAGAAAGATGGGGATACAAGAGGTCCGGTCGGAAGGGCCGAGAGCGACGGGAACTCCGCTATGAGCTAAGTGTTCGAGCATGTGCTCGTGGTTTGAACCTGGTGGTTCTGCTGTTGTGTAGTAGTGAACTTGATCGATCTAATGAATCTCCCTGTTGGAAGAGAGCGCATCCCCTTTTATAGATAAAGGGGATGGCTTTACAAGTGAGAGGGAAGGAGTACCTTTGCTGCTAAATCTTGCTTCCCACGCCAGTAGGTACAAGGTGATTGTAGGCGCCCACAATACTGTTGGATGTCAGATGCATGTGGGAAGTTGTGTTGTCTTCTTTGGGTATGGCAGACGTCGGAGCGTGCCACACTGTTGATCCCCGGAGGCATGCAAGGGGTTTTTGCTCCAATACTCCTCTTTCAAAAAATCGCACACATCTCAAAGCAGCTCAGCTAATTAGTTAAACATTTTCTTAATCATTTTTCACCTGGGTCTCGCATATTCTCGGCCCACCAAGCCCAGACACAAGCCGAACTTCATGTCTACTCGATCCCGCTTTCTTCGGATCCAGTTCATTGGAGGATGGATCTTTTCATCCTTCGGATGCCGTTGATCGGAGGATTTTGTTTTCATCGTCCTTCGGATCCCTTCGATTCCCGGAGAGGAGCTCCGGCAGCGCTGTTCTATTTCGCGTGAGGAAGTCCACGCGACAGCGCCGCTTCCTGATGGACGTCCGCTGCTGGCTGCTACTGCTACTCGTGTGTCGTGTGTGAGGCCAGCCACCGCGACGGCGGCCATGGATGATGGATGCCGCTGCTGGCGCTACCGACGAAGCAACGCATCAAGGTGCATGTCGATATATATGCAAGCAGTGAATAGGAGCAGAATCCGAAACAAAAGCATGTCGAGAGGATTAAGTTCGGCTTTGGTTCAAGCTGGGCACGGGCTGGATAGGACGCTCCGGGCCCAAGCCCATGCGTGACACAGGTGAAAAATAAAGAAACATTTAATTAATTAGTTAGGCTGCATTGAGATACGTGTATTTTTTTTAAAAAAGAGGAGTACTGGAGCACATCTCATTTATTTAAATTTCAACGCAGGTAAATAAGTCCTTTTGAACGGTGCGGTTTGTTAATCGTTGCTGGGTAATATGGAGAGATGATTAAGATGTTGATAACATGGAGAGATGATTTATTTTATTTTCTAATGGTGATTAAGACATTCCCAGAAGCAGTTGCTGATGGTGGACTGTGATGGTTGAAATGGTCGATCCATGCGCTTGTGCTCACATACGAATAGAGAGAGTCAACTCCTCGTGTTTCCAATGTTTACATGGTCATCATTTTTTCGGGAGCTGACGTACATGAATTAATCGACTGGAATGCTTCCGTACCAAGGCGGGCACGAACTGGTAAAAGCCTAAAAGGGTAGCTAACGCACACGCTTTACTTTGGAGGTAATCTGTGGTGAAGCTTCTATCCATCTTGTGTCCTCCGTGCTTCACCAGTGAGGTCATGCCGTAAGCCTGCAGCCTGCTATAGCCACAACACATAGCAAAATGTTAACTTTCTATTCACTGGATCCCTAACATTTTGATATGATACCGGTGCTTCATTAACATCCTGCTGCATCTGATAGTGATTTTTTTAGACCGCATCACTGAACCCATCAATGTCAAGTTATACATCTGTCAGGAATGATAAAAGGACAAGGTGGCGCTCGGCCAGGCCTGGCCTGCGGGAGACGGGACCATTAATGGTCGCCCAATTCCACAGGGTACGCTCGCGTCACCATTGACATAATACTTGATAAGTAGTATAACAAAGATACACATTGAGTATCCCGCAGCGGAAGACAGACCGAAACTTGGTCATAACAAGGGCTCTCAAGTGGCTTGGCGCAAGCGCTTCGTTAAGCTTGACCACCAATTGTCTTCTTATGTTGAGGATGACTGCGAGTCTTCACTTCCACTAGGAAATGGGCCATTGCTATGTTATTTTCTACGGAAAGAAACCTATAATTTATATGTCTTGGCATGAGGGTAGTAAACATGTGCTTGGGTTCAAAAATACTATACACAAGAAGTACAACAACTATGACCATGCACTTAGAGATTTTAATGCTTATGTTGGAGCAACAACTACCTCCCCTAAACTGGCCCTAGCTGATAGTGGTGAAAGCATCCCCCTCAGGGTGGTAAGAGTGGTTCTTGAAAGAATGTGGTGATTATCAGTCTGTTGGTGATGGTGTTTGGACTTCGGTTGAGGCTTTCCATGAGCTGCCAATGCAACTGCAATACTTAGGCCTGTGATGACACAATTAGATGGTCGATGTAGTTGGATAACATAATTATATGATGATTTAATTATGGTGTCCGAGGCCTATTAGTTTGGATAACACTAATTGTATGTTGATAGCTATATTTTGGTTGCAATGCAACTTCATCTATTAATACTAATGCTGCTACTGTCGTACTATTAATACTACTGCTGCTGTCCTACTACTACTACCTCTCCATTGGCAGGCAGTTGATGCTTTGTAGACCCTCCTCTCCTAGTCATACTACTTCTACCCCTCTCCTCTCCTGTCCTCTACTCCTACTTTTCCTACTCCTGTCCTCTCCTATACTTCTCTACTATAACTGTTTTCCTTGACATAAATTTAGGAGAAGAAATGGCCGAACTCCCTTCGCCGGATCTACCAGATAATTATGCATTTGATCTGGGCTTCCAACCAACATTGGGGAGGGCAAACCACCCATATCCAAGTATTGTAAGTAACATGTTTTAAAGACACCTCTAGATATTTTGTTCTAATATATATAATTTTTAAATGTAGACAGTTCAACCTATACCATGGCTCGGAGAGAGACTCAAATTTCGAGGTTGATTACCTCAATGTTGGTACATTCCCTATGTTGGTACATTACCTATAGATGGTAGACTCAAGCAATGTCGAATTGGGTTTTCTATTCTAGTTAGGGCGGGTAACTAATAAGGTCTAGTTTTGTACATCGAGAGGATGGGCAGCGCACAATATCACGATATTAGTGTGTAAAAATATGTTGTGCAAGAATATTTAAGGGTGCTTCAAAGAATTGGGTGCAATATTCCTACATACTCCTCCATTAGGATTGAATCTTTGGATGTGAGCCACCACCACGATATTGTGCATTATTGTGCATAGCTTGCTGAGTACAACATAAATGATGTGGTCAGTCTCATAACTTATATCCAGATTAATTGTTATGTCTATATATATGCATGGTTCTCATAACCACATTTTTTCCAACAGCGGCAGATTGAGGAGAATGGCGTAACATATGCAAGTGGTAGCTTTGAAGCCATTATAAACCAGGCCATGCATCAATTGCGTCGTTATAGATCAGAATATGGTGGCCCTGTTCTCACTGCAGAGGGAATCCATAAAAATGTTCTTGTGACTAGGAGAGAAGGTTCTCGACAAATGCTAATCCTGATCAATAGACCTTGTGAGCGATATTATGAAGCAAGGGAGAGTGCACTAGTAAATACATTGCGCTACATCAGTGATATTTTGGCATATGAAATTAATGATCTGCACTTCTCTGATTATGTGGCACGATGTTGGGAAGTTCTTAGAATTTAAATTATCTGATCTAAATTATTATGGTTTATAATGAACAAATTTAAATTATTATGTTTTTGTAATGAAGTAATCTAGATTATTATGGGTTTATAATGTATATATCTTCTTGTCAATTAGCTGTTGATATAATGTCCTTGTGAATTATATATTATATAGATATATTTATGTATACATGTTCTGGTCAGATTTGAATTTTGGAATTTTATTTTTTTGGTGTAAAAATGTACTGTAGAGTGAACCACCCCTAAAATGGGAATTATTGGGGTGGCTAGTGTTACAACCGCCCCTACAAATCATTTTTATAGAGGCGGCTGGTGACACAAGCAGCCTCTAAAATCGATTTGTAGGGGCGGCTTGATAACCGCCCCTACAAACCCTTGATTTGTAGAGATGGTGTGGTAGGGGCGGCTGGCAAAACCACCTCTACAAACCATCTCCAGCCACCCGTACAAATGCTTACCGTAGTCGTGTGCAAAATGCATATAAACGTATCTTCGTACAATGAAGTGAGCCTCAATTTACTTAGTAGTGGTTGTTCTCACTGAATTCAGCTTGGAGCCAATCAATTGTTCCCTTTTGCACTAGGAAAACCTTGGCCAAGACATCACCTAAGATTGGTGGTTTTGATCCAAAGACTGCGTTGGCAATAGTAATAGCCCCAGGGTTCTGGCTGCATAGTGCAGCGATTGCGACAACTGTCTTGTCAGGGATCGGGTTGTATTGGTAGTGTATGAGCCCTTGGGGGAATACAAACATGTCACCCTTATTGAGAACCTTGGCGAATAGCTTGTTACCATTGTCTATGTTAGAGGTGACAAATCCAACATAGAGTGCACCCTCAAGCACTATGAGAATCTCTGTGGCACGTGGGTGGGTGTGTGGCGAATTTTGACCTAATGGTGCGTAGTCGATGCGAGCCAACGAGATGCCGAGGGTGTTGAGTCCAGGTAGCATGACATTGGACCCGACCTTGCTTTTCATGGTGTCCCTAGGCTTGTCAAGGTTTGCTGCCTTGAAAAAGTCATCTGCGTTCACGGCCATGGGGTCCTTGCTAACAAATCCACTCACCTTCACTGCATATACAAAGACGAAGGAAAGAAAATATTAGGAAATACATAAAAAGTATAATGTTTGTTGTGACAAATGATTATTATTTGATCCTCAGTTTAGTACAAGAATATAGCATGACTTAAAGTGAGTGCATGCATATCTAGAGAATGTATGTCAGCTACATAGAAGTCCTGGAGCGAGCTAGGGTCAGAAGCAATGGCCTGGGAAGTGACCAATGCTAGAAAAGAAACGAGGAGGAAGTAGGTGGTGGGAGCCATCTGGTTTAATATTCTTCTCGCTAGCTGTTATGTTTGTGCTCTCCGAACTCAGCTATAGAGAGCTTCTTGTTGAGTTTGCGTCTCTATGTTGATGCTTTGGGCATGGGTATGGTGTGTTTATATAGGCTGCCACAACGGCAAGTGTGGCGACGTGAACGTGTTAATGACTAAAAAAGTCCAAGTTCAACCTACCAAAGAACTTTGCAAACCTACCTCGATTTTAATATTTTCACACGTAGTACAGTAACAAATTGTCGATACGGGACCCACCGGATACCCCATAAGGAAGGAAGAAGATCTAGTCTAACTCGGATTTCTTTCCCTATAAACTTAGTAGTATTATTATTCTGTAATCCTACTAGGAACCTCATTGTAAACTGACTAGGACTCTGGCCTCTTGACTATATAAATTAGGGCGGAGTTCCTGGAGAGAGGACAAAGAACACAACAAAACACAACACTTGACAATCAATCCAACGCAAAGGGAAACGCCGACTGGACGTAGGGCTATTACTCAATCACGATCGAGGGTCCGAACCAGGATAAATCGTCTGTCTCTGGCATTTACCGTCGAGTTCTGCATACGCTGAAGCCTAAACAAACTGCCCCGAGGAGGCCCGTGGCAGGCTATCAGTGGTGAAACATCGACAGCTGGCGCGCCAGGGAGGGGCTTTTGGCGAATTTGCATCCGAGAGTTCGATGGATCTCGACAACATGATCTTCTCTACGGAATCAACCTTCATCTTCGGTTCATGGATCTGTGAGGCAGGCGACGACAGCAAGCTCCAAATCCGTCAACTCAAAGATACGGATCACCAGGAAGACCTTTCTATTTCGGTGACTATGACAGACCAACTCGTCGGAAGATTCACGCAGCTCATGATGTCCGATCCAACTCAGATTTTGTGGCTTCGCGCATCCGACTCAAACTCAGGCTCCACATCCGAGATGGAGTCTTTACCGAGTTCTTTTGAGAAACCAAGTTCTTTTTTGGCGGGGCTCTAGAATGCGGCCTTAGCCTATCAAGAAAACAACTCGGAATACACTCAGAGTTCTTTCAAGAAGTCGAGTCCTTTTCCGTTTGGACTCCACAACATGGCAAAATCTTATCAGGCATGACCCGAAGGATCCCTTGATCCGGTGCTTAGAATGCCACTAAAAGGAGCTCAGGAAGGTCTCGTACTAACTATAACATCTCAAGACTGCATCATCCACTAGCCAGATTCAGTTCCTGAGGATAGCGGTACCCAACTAATCAGCACGATGACGACAGCAATTATACCCTACCAAGAGGGAGACTCGATCTGCGACCTTGAAGCCTCTACCAAAATCATCAACAACTTCGATAGTGTTGAAACCAACACCAATAACAGAACAATTCACACACGAGAAGTATTCATGGTTCGCCGTCCTCGATCACCTCTGGTCGCCCCTGAAGCACCCAACATTAGGTCATCGGAAGAATCTGAGTCCAACATATCACCCTTTCTCTAGGGGCACGATGGTGAGATCGAGAGTCAGAGGCAAGCCAGAGAAAGAAGAAACAAATTGAAACAAGGATGCCAACGCCATGCTAGGCAGCGCAAGGAAGCTTGGATCAAATATGAGTCAGATCTGGCTGAGTACGACAGAAAGAAATCAGAACAAGAAGTCAAAGAAAGACGCATGACGAATACACCCTACAATAAGATCCGAGAAGCACTAGAAGAACTCGGAGCAACATCACTTCCTAGTAAAAAATAGGAACAGCTCCGAGACCTCCTCTAGTCAGCAACCCTAAGGACGCACGATGGAAGGGCCCACTCAAAACTACCTGCTAGGTCAACATCTCATAGGAAGGAAGATCAAAATCAAAGGAAGTCCGCTTTCGAGAGACTTGGACCAAGCAGAAGTCACAATAGAGAAAGTAGAAGGGACCATAGTCAAAACTACTGAATCGAACAACCAAGGAAGATCATAAGCGGAGCACCTATTCAGACATCCCTGTAGAACTACTCTCACCAAAATGACAGTTGGCAGGAAGGAGGTGCCGAATTGGAATACAAAGAAGCAGGAACACACGATAGATTCCCCTGTTTTGCAAACAGACTTGCTTCAATACGACTACCTCACAAGTTCAAGCCGTCCAACCACTCTAAATATGATGGCAAGACCGAACCAAGGCAGTGGCTTAGAATTTACTTGCAGTCGATTGAACAAGCTAGAGGAGACGACGATATCAAGACCTTATTTTTTCCCATGGCGCTAGAAACCATGCCCCTCCAATGGTTCGACAAATTAAATCCAGGGTCAATCAGAAATTGGGAATACTTGCAAAGAGTTTTCTATGGAAATTTCGCGGGTATCATTACGCACCCCATCACCCATGCAGAATTAAAAGGACTCAAGCAAAAAGGAGGCGGAACTCTCAGAAATTACTATCGATGATTTGGCGAACTACGTGCTCAAGTACATGACATCACTGAATGAGAAGTAATCGAAGCTTTCTCTCATGGAATTATGGCTAGGTTCCATTTTCAAGACTTCTGCAAAGAAAACCCAAGAAACAATGAAGAAATCAGACACACAGTAGAAAAGATGATTACTGCAGAAGAGAAGACACGAGAAAGGTTCCCAGATAAAAACAACCAAGACAACCCAGACAAGCGAAATCATCGAAACATCAGACATCAGGATAGAAAACGTGGACTAGACAACACCGTGGCGATGGCTGATAAATCAAGGAAGTTTTCCAAACCCAGTGGGTATGACGACATTGAAAACATGCGTTGCATTTTGCATCCTAAAGGAAATCACACCACCAGAAATTGCTACACATTCAACGAGCGATACACAAGAAAAGATAATAAGGTAAACACTAAAGAAGACAATCAAAAAATAGAAGAAGACAACCACGAAGACAAGGGATTCCAAAAATCCTAGGGGACAGTAGCAGTGATCTTCGCTGGGGCCTCAGATTCCAAAAGCAAACATGAACTAAAGCTAGCTCTACAAACCATCATGGCAGCAGAGCCGGCTACTACAAAATATCTCAACTGGTCACAATATCCAATCCAGTTTTCAAGAGAGGACCAATGGACTAGCGTAGGGATCGCAGGCCATTACCCACTTGTTCTAGATCCCACTATCATCAGAATGACTATCACAAAAGTTGCAGACTTTGATTCATCGTATCACGCAATCCTTGGACACCCAGCTCTAGCAAAATTCATGGCGATACCGCATTACCCATATCTATTGCTTAAGATGCTAGGGCCCAACGATGTACTTTCCCTATGAAGTGATTTGAAGCGCGCTTTTGACTGCGACGTCCAGGTAATTCAAATTGCAGCCAAAGCACAATCCACCAGTATTAGAAAAGAAATAGCTATTATTGCCGCAGAAACAAGCCCAGAAGAACTGGAGATACCAGCTAAAAAGCCTAGCATTCTCGCACCACCAAAAGAAGCCGACGTCAAGCAAATCCACTTGGGCACCGGTGATCCCTCCAAGACGACAACCATCAGCGCCCACCTCTCGGCAAAATAGGAACTCACGCTCACCAACTTTCTTCAGGACAACAAAGATATCTTCGCTTGGAAGCTAGTCGACATGCCAGGTGTCCCAAGAGAGTTGGCTGAGCACAGAATTGATATCAATGAAGGCTCCACGCCTATGAAGCAATGGCTACGATGATTCTCATCCAATAAGAAGGCAACAATTAAAAAAGAAATCACAAAGTTAATGGCAACTAGATTCATGAGAGAAATCCTTCATCTAGATTGGCTAGCAAATCCAGTTCTAGTACAAAAAAAGAATACGGATGAGTGGCGCATGTGCGTCGACTACATAGATCTCAATAAACACTGCCCGAAAGATCCTTTTGGGCTACCATGCATTGATCAAATAGTTGAATCAACAGTAGGATCTGCCCTATTATCCTTTCTTGATTGCTATTCATGATATCATCAGATCGCATTAAAGGAACAAGACCAGAGCAAGACATCTTTCATCACTCCATTCGGTGCCTATTGCTACAAGACCATGTTGTTCGGACTCAAGAACGCTGGTGCCACATACCAAAGAGCTATCCAAACATGCCTTGGTGATCAAATCGGCGAAAACATAGAGGCATACGCGGATGACGTAGTAGTAAAAACAAAGAACCCGGACACACTAATTGAAGACTTAAAGCAAATCTTCGAAAACCTACAAAGGTGGAGGTGGAAATTGAACCCAAACAAGTGTGTATTTGGAGTTCCTTCAGGACAACTACCTAGATTCTTGGTCAGTCATCGTGGAATCGAAGCCAACGCCAAGCAAATTCGAGCCATAACAGAAATGGGCCCTCCACGAAGCATCAAGGATGTACAAAAACTAACAGGCTGCATGGCGGCCCTCAATCGTTTCATATCAAAACTCGGTGAAAACGGGTTACCTTTCTTTAAACTACTAAAGAAGACAGACAAGTTCAAATGGACAGAAGAAGCCAACGAATCTTTCAAAAGACTTAAGGCATACCTCACCTCCTCACCCGTTCTCACACCTCCAAAGAAAAATGAAGACATGATGCTGTACATTGTGGCAACTTCTATTGTGATCAGCACAACAATAGTCGTGGAAAGAGAAGAAGGGCACATATATAAAATACAACACCCTATATACTACATCAGCGAAGTACTGTCAGAATCAAAAATCCGGTACCCGCATGTGCAAAAACTACTCTACGCCCTCCTGATCACTTCACGCAAGCTTCGTCACTATTTTGAAAGCCACAAGATTACCGTGGTGACAGATTTCCCACTCGGAGACATCTTACACAATAGAGACGCAACAGGGCGCATATCTAAGTGGGCAGTTGAACTTGGTGCTCTCAATATCGATTTCACCCCACGAAAGGCAATCAAATCTCAAGCCCTGGCTAATTTTGTTGCCGATTGGACAGAGATTCTACAATCTATGTCAAAGACCATCCTCGACCATTGGAAGATGTACTTTGATGGATCACTCAAGCTTGGCAGAGCCGGTGCAGGTGTTCTCTTCATTTCTCCAGACGGAAAGGAACTCAAATATGTCCTTCAGATATTATGGCAAGCTACAAACAATGAAGCAGAATATGAAGCCCTCATCCACGGACTCCGAGTAGCAATTACCCTTGGAATCAAGCGATTACTCGTATATGGCAATTTGGCGGTAGTAGTCAACCAAGTCAACAAAGATTGGGACTGCACAAAGAAAACATGGGCGCCTACTATGCTAAAATATGAAAACTCAAAAAACATTTTCAAGGACTAGAAATTCTACATGTCCTGCGTGACTCTAATATCGCGACAGACGTCCTCGGCAAGCTCAGGTCTAATAGGGCGAATGTACCACCCGGTGTATTCATAGAAGAGTTATCAGCTCCCTCTATCAAACAACCCGGTGAGATAACCCCTGAACTCCTAGCTAAAGGCACCCAGATTTTGGTAATCACCACCTCATGGGCTCAGGTTTTATCGATTACATCAAAGAGAATAAGTTGCCAGCAGATAAAGTGGAGGCTACCCGAGTTATTTGTAGAAGCAAGAACTACGTCTTAGTAGGGGACAAGCTATACAGAAGAGCCGCATCATCAGGAGTACTCCTAAAATATGTCTCATTCAAAAAAGGCAAAGAGATCTTAGAAGAAATACACTTAGGTTGCTATGGAAATCATGCCGCTTCAAGAACACTAGTCGGCAAAGCATTCCGAACCAGATTCTACTGGCCAACCGCTTTGAAAGACGCAGAAGAGCTCATCAAAAAATGCAAAGGTTGTCAAATGTTCTCAAGACAAGCTCACGTACCAGCTCATAATCTGATCTACATCCCTCCTGCTTGTCCTTTCTCCTGCTAGGGGCTGGATAAAGTGGGACCTCTCAAGAAAGCAAAGGGCGGTTTTGAGTACATCTTTGTAGCAATTGACAAGTTCACCAAGTGGATTGAATACAAACCACTCACAAAATACTACGTAGCCAAAGCAGTCGAGTTCATCCAAGACATTATGCACCGCTTTGGCATGCCAAATCGAATCATCACAGATTTGGGTTCTCTCTTAATAGCTACGGAATTCCAAAGGTGGGCACAGGATTGCGGTTTCAGCATAGATTACGCATCAGTCGCACATCCAGAAGCCAACGGACAGGTAGAAAGGGCTAATGGACTCATACTAGCCGGATTAAAACCAAGATTATACGAAGAACTAGTGGACTATGGATCCAAATAGATTGAAGAATTACCCAAAGTAGTATGGGGGCTATGGACTCAAATAAGCAGAGCAACCGGATACTCACCTTTCTTCCTAGTTTATGGATCAGAAGCAGTACTACCTGCCGACTTAATCTGGACGTCATCAAGGATAGAACAATACAATGAAGGAGAAGCAGAATACATCTGGAGATTAGAACTCAATCACTCCAAATACCTCCAAGGTTTAAGACGCCACTACAACAAGAATACCCAACCTCGATCACTCAAAATCGGAGATCTAGTACTAAGAAGAATACAAAAAACTGACGGACGCCATAAACTACTTAGTCCATGGGAAGGTCCTTTTATCGTCACAAAGGTCATCAGACCAGGCACGTACAAGTTGATAACTGAAGATGGAAAAGAAGTCAACAATACATGGCACATCAGCCAACTAAGAAGATTCTACGCATGAAGACAACACAAGGAAGAACATAAATACAAGCCACAAGAGATCAACGTTCATGATCAATAAAGATAGCGTTCCTCGACAACATATGTCTTATTATGGCTTTCCCCAGTTGTTTTCACTAAGCATGTAAACGTTCATGATCGATAAAGATGGTATTCCTCGACAACAGATGTCTTATTATGAATCTTCCTGAGTTGTTTTCACTGAGCATATCGGCTGAGAGCAAAAGAGCTGAAAAGATGCTTGAGCCCGCCGATGAGGATAGCTAATAAGCTAACACCCGAGCCAAAAAGCAAAATGGCTGAAATCACATCTGAGGATATCGGCTAAGAGCAAAAGAGCTGAAAAGTTGCTTGAGCCCACCGATGAGGGTAGCTAATAAGCTAAAACCCGATTCAAAAAGCAAAATGGCTGAAATCACGCCTGAGCATACCGGCTGAGAGCAAAAGAGCTAAAAAGATGCTTGAGCCCGCCGATGAGGGTAGCTAATAAGCTAACAGTCGATCCAAAAAGCAAAATGGCTGAAATCACCCCTGAGCATACCGGCTGAGAGCAAAAGAGCTGAAAAGATGCTTGAGCCCACCGATGACGGTAGCTAATAAGCTAACACCCGATCCAAAAAGCAAAATGGCTGAAATCATGCCTGAGCATATCGGCTGAGAGCAAAAGAGCTGAAAAGGTGCTTGATCCCGCCGATGAGGGTAGCTAATAAGCTAACACCCAAACCAATCCTAAGATGTTTCTACAACTAGATGAAAGCCAGACAAGCACTCGACAAATCAAGAAAGTTTGTCAAGACAACGATCTACAAAAACCGAGTTGTTTTACACGGCACAGATGAAAGCCAGATAAGCACTCGACAAATCAAGAAAGTTTGTCAAAACAACAATCTACAAATACCGAGTTGTTTACACAACGTAGACAAAAGCATGACAAGCACTTGACAAAATCAAAGACATCTAGGCAAGGAAGACATCAACAAAAAATAAAGGATCTTCATTCAAAAAGAAGTATAATATCCTTATTACAAAGTCTGGAGTACTAAAGTCAAAATACATCAAGCATCATCTTTAGGAGAAGAAATATCAATATCAAGATTATCTACAATCCTCCTAGCCAAATCTTTGACCTCAGGCTCCATCTTTTCAACATCATCAAGATATTCTTGACTCTCGGCTTCCTCTGCAATCTTGGACAGGGGCATCTCCGGAGCAAGAACCCGGACCTAGGCAAGAACATTTCTGGTACATAGTTGGGCGCACCTCTTCACGAACTCCTGGAAATGAGTTGGAACTTGAGGAATAAATTGAGCCCAAGATTGACCATCATCCGATGGAGTCCGAAGAAGATCGGCTACTGACCGAAATGATTTCCACAAAGCATTCCAGTTCTCAAGGGCAAGCGCGAGTTCAACCATTTTTTGGACCTACACAAGATCACTGTCACCTCCATGCCTAATCAACTTGGCAAGCGCGAGTTCTTCTTCAGCACGAGTAACTACCTCTTTAGCCCTGTTGTGACTATTGCGAGCAAGTGTCTTCATTTCCTCAATACCCTCCGAGAGCTTCTGCTTTTCAACTCGGAGAGCTAAACTAGGCACCAAAAACAAGTCAGTTGAAAGGAAAATTCAAATACAAGAGGAAACAAAAAGAACCCACAATACCATTGCACTCATTCTTCATGGCCTCCACAGCTGCACCCCTCTACTTTCCTGCCTCAACCACCTGGGCACGGAGAGCTTTTTCCTCCTTTTGGTGCGTTTGATGCTCGGTCTCGATCTCAGCCCGACAGAGGTCAAGCTCTGTTTTCAGGGCACAAACCTCAGAAGATAACTTTTTCTCGGTTTTAGATGAGAAAAAGAAGCCAGTATGATCTCGAGAAAAAGACTGAGCAAAAGAGAAAGAGAAAAACAAAACATAAGAATAGAAGAAAAATGAACATCTAAAGAAAGAACTTCAGAAAAAACTTACCTGGAGTTTTTCCCCAAAAGAAGTCGCGAAGGTTCCCCAGGCAGCGGTCAGCTCTGACAACCGATGAGTGGCATTGAATTGTTGCACCACATCATCATCCAAACGCTAAACGCCACTAGGAAGAGGAGCAGAGGGAGAAGCCGGCTAAGGTAAAGAAGACAAGACCAGGGCTGTACCCTGGGAAGCCCTGGCTGCATCCTCAGATGGCTCCACCACCACGGCCATGGTCACCTCTGGAGCCAGCAAATCAGCAGCTATGGAACCACCAAAGAACCCTGTCCCCCTCACAGCCACCTCTCCGACCGCACATTCCGAGTCCAGAGACTCAGAACACAGAGGCGCACCAGAAGACTGATAAGAAGTCGACTAAGGGTTGAGGGAAGGCGAAGGCCTGCAAGATGATAAAGAAAATCGACGATAAGAATATGAATCAGAGAAGGGGAAAACAAAAGTAGAGAAACATAACCAGGATTCACTCACTTAGCTATCTTCTTCTTCATAAAACCCCCAAGACCAACAGAAGACCTTAAAGGGGGAACTATAGAAGCAAAAATATCGCTGCCACCTTGCAACAGGAGTGGCATGGTCGGAATCGGAGCTCCAGAAGAACTCAAGGTCGACAACCGCTTACTACAAGAGAACAAGGTCAAATTCAAAACAAAAAGAAGTTTTCAACAATAGAAAAATAGGAAAACAACTCACCGATGCGTAACAAGGGCCGCATCATCATCCTCCTCTTCCTCACTTTCAAGCATGGCAACCACAGCGCCATCTGAAAAAGAAGAAAAGTACTTGGTTAGAGGCAAAAGCAAACAACAAAAAGACAAAACATATTAATATGCTCACCTAGGAGCACGCTACCTATAACTTGAGTACCTAGACGAGTACTCGATTGGCGAGACTTCTTGGTGGCAGGCAAACCAGAAGAAGAACAATCCGCTCGCCCCCTTTTTCCGACACTGCGGGGAGCTCGAGGAACTGGACGAGGAACGTACTCTACATAGGTGTCAAGAATTGCGGAAGAAACACCAAGAAATATCGTGGTGGTTTGAAACTTACTGGTTAAAGATGCCCCAGCAAGATTCTCCCCAAGCTCCACAATGGCAGGGCGGTCATCAAGGGGGATCAGGTCAACAAAGTTACGCCCCAATTCCTATAAAAGAGAAAATCAACCAGACAAGAAATATTAAGCAAAAAGTAGAGACAGCAAAGGAAATACAAAAAGTACTAGCATAAGAAAAAACAACTCATAGCAGGAGGCGGGTTGTTAGCACAATACTTAGGGACAGTATGCGGGACGACGCTTACTCCCTTCAACATCTTCTGAAGGTGCTCGAGCACCTCCTCACCAGTCAACTCAAGGGCAGGGACCATACGAGAAGGGTCCTATGCTCCAGAGTATTCAAAACCATAGTTTTCTCGCTCCTTCAGAGGTTGAACACGGTGGCGAAGAAAACTAGAAACAATACCAAAGCCGGTCAAGCCTTGCTGTTTCAGAGCACATATCCTCTCCAAAAATGGCTTGATCGCCTGGAGCTCATCCACCATCATGGGATTCTTCTCCCATCGGTCGTTAACAATGGGACCAGAAGAAGAATGGACAGCAAGAGGAGGGATCATATTGGTGGCATAAAACCAGGCGGCATAAAACCAGTCGGCACGCCAATCCATCAAAGAATCAACCAAATCATAATCAAAGAATCTACCCTTACAACCCTAACAAAACTGAATTCCGCAGCCACCAAGAATATGAGTGTCATCGCTGCGGGGTTGGGGCTTTAGACGGAAGAAGTAACAAGAGAGAGAAAGAGAAGGAGGAATTCCAAGAAAAGTTTCACAAAGATGAACAAAAACAGAAAGATGAAGGACAACATTGGGAGTAAGATGGTTCAGGCTAATCCCAAAATAATTGAGAAAGCGATGAAGAAAAGCAGAGGCAGGAAGACAAAGACCAGCACGAATAAAGGAGACAAAAAGAACAATCTCACCAGAGCCTAGGGTTGGAACCCGATGCTGGCCTAGAGCTCTCCACTCAGTAATCTCCTTGTCCTAGATTAGGAAATCACTGACCAGCTCACGCAACTGATCCTCAGTCATAGTCGGAGCTGGCCAGACCTTCTAAGCAGCCCTCATGGTCATGAATTCCTGATTTTCAATCACAGAAAGTGAGGCCTCCTCATCTACAAAGGTTGCCTAGGACTTGCTCACTGATTTCTTCCTACCCATATACTAGCGAAAGCAATAAGGCACTAAGAAACGATGACGGTCAGGCAGCGGTGCTCAGATGACGATGACAATGGCGACGACGGAGTGAGGATTAGGGTTTCAAGGCAAAAGCATAGCAGCAAAGAAAAAGAAGAAAGAAGGCCTTTAAATATATTTTTACAGCAATAAAAATATGGCCCACTAGGCCCATTTAAACACGGCATCAGAACGCAATGGTTCATTTCCCAACACAACTGACAAAGCTGAAATGATGGACAGCACACTTCTACACAAAGGTATAGTTCAATGGGAAGATGTCAGACTTATCCATCCAGCACCAAAGCAGAGTTAACATATTGCTATGAGAATAGCTCATCAACCATGAAGCAACGAAGGGTTACCTCAAAAGGAACACAAGAACTCGGTTCTTATAGAAAGAACTCAGGAATCTCTCAAACAACCAGGACATCAGCAGGAAAAAAGAATGACAACCCAGAAGACAAGATTCTTTCCATTATAAATAACTTCAAAAATTACAAGATTTCACATCTTACAAGACCCAACGAACTCGGTACTACGACGAGCAAGAGGAACCCGGACACAACTAGGCTCTGGAATGACTACGTGTTCCAAATTGCTACTTGGTAGAACAAACCACACTCAGCTACACTGTTTTCTTCAAAGGACGGACATAGAACATCTGAGGCGGAAGTCAGCAGCATGGCGGGACAACATGGAACAGGGAAGCCCAATAGGCATCTGTCTACCCAAGCCCGATGTGACACTAGATCAGGCATTGATCTGCACCGGACAATCGCAGGGCAGGCAAGGGGATCTACCCAGAACTGCTGGATGAAGGAACGTACCCCGCATCACAAGACTTCCTCCAACTACCGCCACATACCTCCTGGTACAATGCCACTGCGAGATTAGTCTACCTCTAATCTCTATCACAAGACTCCCTCTAGCTACAACAAGATATACAAGAACTACAAGATACGCCCAGGGGCTACTCTACTTCAGAAACTATCATATTCATGACTATGGAGATTTCAGACCACACAACAGAACGCTCGATGAATCAAAACAGCACACCAAGAGGGTATTTATAGACCAAAGAAGCAGGTGCACATGGACCGGGAGCACCAACGGAACAAACCCAACAAAGGACACAGTGAAAAGACAGAATTCAATGAAAGAGGACTCAGGCGTGAAGGAACAGTACTCAAGGACAAGCATATTCGAAAAGGATATACCAATACTAGTACAACTCATGAGCAAACAACATTTACACTCAACCACTACCATACAACCACATCTGACAATAGCAGACTACCAGAGAATATGCCAAGACCCTACACCCAAGTTCTTTTTGAGTAAAAGAACCCGGATAGACGCTCAGGGGCTGCAACAGGAGAGGTTTTTTCAGGCTCTTTTGAACAGCATAAGATTCAAGACCCTCCAGCTCCTTGTTCCAAATAGCAAGAGGCTCAGGGGCTACACTCAGTGAGTGCACTTTTTTCCTTGAAAAAAGCGCACGTCACCAAGAAGATCTCTTCAAGACAAACCACTTCAAGGACTCATGTCAAAAAGAACCCGAACCGAGCAATATCCGAGTTCTTTTTGAGTAAAAGAACCCGGGCATATGCTTGGGAGCACTTCGACGAGGAATCAGAACAATTTTAAGACAAGACCCTCCAGCTCCTTGTTCCAAATAGCAAGAGGCTCGGGGGCTACACCCAGACGGATGTATTTTTTCTTCAAAAAAGCACACACCACTCGAAGATCCCAAGAAGCGCTACACAGTTTTACTCAGGAAAGCACTCGGACAACGCTTGTTCCTACTCGGCAAGACCTAAAGGAACAAGATGAGGCTTCCAGAACTCAACCATGAAGTGCTCGGGTGCTTGTCGATACGGGACCCACCGGATACCCCATAAGGAAGGAAGAAGATCTAGTCTAACTAGGATTTCTTTCCCTGTAAACTTAGTAGTAGTATTATTCTGTAATCCTACTAGGAACCTCATTGTAAACCGACTAGGACTCTAGCCTCCTGACTATATAAAGGAGGGCGGAGTTCCTGGAGAGAGGACGAAGAACACAACGAAACACAACACTTGACAATCAATCCAACGCAAAGGCAAACGCCGACTGGACGTAGGGCTATTACTCGATCACGATCGAGGGTCCGAACCAGGATAAATTGACTGTCTCTGGCGTTTACCGTCGAGTTCTGCATACACTGAAGCCCGAACAAACTGTCCCCGGGGACCCCGTGGCAGGCTATCGGTGGTGAAACATCGATACAAATCCAATGTGATCTCTTTGGAATGTGTATTCTTTCTTTCTTTGGTGTTTTTGGGTGGAAGGGTCATGCTTATTATCCTTTAAAATTAGTTCTAAAATATTACGGAAGTAAACCATAAAATGGGGTTATTCCTAGTAATTACGAATATTTGTCTAAATTAACACAGGTCAATGAGTCCTTTTGGACGGCGTGATTTGTTAATTGTTACCAGGTAAGATACTTGTTTTCTAATGGTGATTATGACATTCCCAGTAATCACGTTAGCTGATGGTGGACTGTGATAGTTGCGTAAAGAACAATATTGGATCAAATGGTCGATCCATGCGTTTGTGCTTACATAAGGATAGAAAGAGTCAACTCCTCATGTTTCCAATGTTTACTTGGTCACCATTTTATCGGGTGCTAACATACATAAATTAATCGAGTGGAATGCCGGGTGGTCTCATGAACCGACAGTGTTGGTGGAACTGAACTCTGCCGGGTTGTGTAACGGACCGGCAGTGAAGTTGAAGAACTACTGCCGGTTTGTAGGAACCGACGGTGATAGCTAACCCTCATCGCTGCCGGTATGGTTGTGCCGGTTCAAAATCCAGCAGTGATGGGGTGTTTTGAACCGGCAGTATTGTCCTGATCTGGGGTAGTGTCACGTACTTCAATTTAAATATTCAAAAAAGAACATGGTGGTATAGCTTGTAGCAGAGACACAAAAACAGTGATTGGTTACAAATACTTCCCATTTATTCTATTATATATCTCGGCTGTAGCATGTCGTCATAACTGAATACACAAAAGAGTACGCAAAATGCATATAAATCTATCTTCATACAATGAAGTGAGTCTCAATTAATTTACTTAGTAGTGGTTGTTCTCCCAGAATTGAGCTTGGAGCCAATCAATTGTTCCCTTTTGCACCTGGAAAGCCTTGGCCAAGACATCATCTGAGATCGGTGGCTTTGATCCAAAGACTGCGTTGGCAATAGTAATAGCCCCAGGGTTCTGGCTGCTTAGTGCAGCGATCGCGACAGCTGGCTTGTCATGGACCGGATTGAATTGGAAGTGGATGAGCCCTTGGGGGAATACAAACACGTCACCCTTGTTAAGAACCTTGGCGAATAGCTTGTTACCGTTGTCTGTGTTGGAGGTGACAAATCCAACATAGAGTGTACCCTCAAGCACGGTGAGAATCTCTGTGGCACGTGGGTGGGTGTGTGGTGGATTTTGACCTAATGGTGCGTAGTCAATGCGAGCCAACGAGATGCCCAGGGTGTTGAGTCCAGGCAACTGCATGACATTGATCAAAGTGACATTGGATCCGACCTTGCTTTTCATTGTGTCCCTAGGCTTGTCAAGGTTTGCTGCCTTGAAAAAGTCATCTGCGTTCACGGCCATGGGGTCCTTGCAAACAAATCCATTCACCTTCACTGCATATCCAAAGACAAAGAAAAATAGGTACACAGCGGTCAGAAATCACTAGGACATACATAAAAATAGTGTTTGTTCTGACAAAAACAATTATGATTTGATCTGTAATTTAGTACAAGAACATAGCGCATTATTTAAACTGAGTGCATGCATACCTGGAGAGTGTATGTCGGCAACACAGAAGTCCTGGAGCGGGCTAGGGTCTGAAGCAATGGCCTGAGAAGTGGCCAATGCTAGAAGCGAAGCCAGGAGAAAGTAGGTGGAGGGAGCCATCTGGTTTAATGTTTGTGCTCTCTGAATTGAGCTATGGAGCTTCTGTCTGTTTGATGTTTTGGGCATGGGGATGGTGTGTGTTTATATAGGCTGCCACAGCGGCAACGGTGGTGACGTGAATGTGTTAATGACCGGAAAAGTCCAGGTCCAACCTACCAAAAGAAGAAATGGTCTCCGGCTGCTAGAACCTGCAGACGAAACAACACAATTATCTTAATACTATACCAACCTTTCCAAACCTACCATGGTTTTAATATTTTCACATGCTTTACATTAACAAATCCAATGTGATCTCTTTGGAATATGTATTCTTTCTTTCTTTGGTGTTTTTGGGTGGAAGGATCAAGGTCATTATCCTTTTAAAAATTAATTCCAAAATATTAGGAAGTAAACCATAAAATGGGTATTCCTAGTAATTACGTTATTTATTTAGGCTTTTGCTCCAATACTCCTCTTTCAAAAAATCGCACACATCTCAAAGCAGCTCAGCTAATTAATTAAACATTTTCTTAATCATTTTTCACCTGGGTCTCGCATATTCTCGGCCCGCCAAGCCCAGACGCAAGCCGAACTTCATGTCTACTCGATCCCGCTTTCTTCGGATCCAGTTCATCGGAGGATGGATCTTGTCATCCTTCGGATCCCGTTGATCGGAGGATTTTGTTTTCATCATCCTTCGGATCCCTTCGATTCCCGGAGAGGAGCTCCGGCAGCGCTGTTCTATTTCGCGTGAGGAAGTCCGCGCGACAGCGCCGCTTCCGGATGGACGTCCGCTGCTGGCTGCTACTGCTACTCGTGTGTCGTGTGTGAGGCCAGCCACCGCGACGGCGGCCATGGATGATGGATGCCGCTGCTGGCGCTACCGACGAAGCAACGCATCAAGGTGCATGTCGATATATATATGCAAGCAGTGACTAGGAGCACAATCCGAAACAAAAGCATGTCGAGAGGATTAAGTTCGGCTTTGGTTCAAGCTGGGCACGGGCTGGATAGGACGCTCCGGGCCCAAGCCCATGCGTGACACAGGTGAAAAATAAAGAAACATTTAATTAATTAGTTAGGCTGCATTGAGATACGTGTAGTTTTTTAAAAGAGGAGTACTGGAGCACATCTCATTTATTTAAATTTCAACGCAGGTAAATAAGTCCTTTTGAACGGTGCGGTTTGTTAATCGTTGCTGGGTAATATGGAGAGATGATTAAGATGTTGATAACATGGAGAGATGATTTATTTTATTTTCTAATGGTGATTAAGACATTCCCAGAAGCAGTTGCTGATGGTGGACTGTGATGGTTGAAATGGTCGATCCATGCGCTTGTGCTGACATACGAATAGAGAGAGTCAACTCCTCGTGTTTCCAATGTTTACATGGTCATCATTTTTTCGGGAGCTGACATACAAGAATTAATCGACTGGAATGCTTCCGTACCAAGGCGGGCACGAACTGGTAAAAGCCTAAAAGGGTAGCTAACGCACACGCTTTACTTTGGAGGTAATCTGTGGTGAAGCTTCTATCCATCATGTGTCCTCCGTGCTTCACCAGTGAGGTCATCCCGTAAGCCTGCAGCCTGATATAGCCACAACACATAGCAAAATGTTAACTTTCTATTCACTGGATCCCTAACATTTTGATATGATACCGGCGCTTCATTAACATCCTGCTGCATCTGATAGTGACTTTTTTTTTTGGACCGCATCACTGAACCCGTCAATGTCAAGTTATACATCTGTCAGGAATGATAAAAGGACAAGGTGGCGCTCGGCCAGGCCTGGCCTGCGGGAGACGGGACCATTAATGGTCGCCCAATTCCACAGGGTACGCTCGCGTCACCATTGACATAATACTTGATAAGTAGTATAACAAAGATACACATTGAGTATCCCCGCAGCGGAAGACAGACCGAAACTTGGTCATAACAAGGGCTCTCAAGTGGCTTGGCGCAAGCGCTTCGTTAAGCTTGACCACCAATTGTCTTCTTATGTTGAGGATGACTGCGAGTCTTCACTTCCACTAGGAAATGGGCCATTGCTATGTTATTTTCTACGGAAAGAAACCTATAATTTATATGTCTTGGCATGAGGGTAGTAAACATGTGCTTGGGTTCAAAAATACTATACACAAGAAGTACAACAACTATGACCATGCACTTAGAGATTTTAATGCTTATGTTGGAGCAACAACTACCTCCCCTAAACTGGCCCTAGCTGATAGTGGTGAAAGCATCCCCCTCAGGGTGGTAAGAGTGGTTCTTGAAAGAATGTGGTGATTATCAGTCTGTTGGTGATGGTGTTTGGACTTCGGTTGAGGCTTTCCATGAGCTGCCAATGCAACTGCAATACTTAGGCCTGTGATGACACAATTAGATGGTCGATGTAGTTGGATAACATAATTATATGATGATTTAATTATGGTGTCCAAGGCCTATTAGTTTGGATAACACTAATTGTATGTTGATAGCTATATTTTGGTTGCAATGCAACTTCATCTATTAATACTAATGCTGCTACTGTCGTACTATTAATACTACTGCTGTTGTCCTACTACTACTACTACCTCTCCATTGGCAGGCAGTTGATGCTTTGTAGACCCTCCTCTCCTAGTCATACTACTTCTACCCCTCTCCACTCCTGTCCTCTACTCCTACTTTTCCTACTCCTGTCCTCTCCTATACTTCTCTACTATAACTGTTTTCCTTGACATAAATTTAGGAGAAGAAATGGCCGAACTCCCTTCGCCGGATCTACCAGATAATTATGCATTTGATCTGGGCTTCCAACCAACATTGGGGAGGGCAAACCACCCATATCCAAGTATTGTAAGTAACATATTTTAAAGACACCTCTAGATATTTTGTTCTAATATATATAATTTTTAAATGTAGAGAGTTCAACCTATATCATGGCTCGGAGAGAGACTCTCAAATTTCGAGGTTGATTACCTCAATGTTGGTACATTCCCTATGTTGGTACATTACCTATAGATGGTGGACTCAAGCAATGTCGAATTGGGTTTTCTATTCTAGCTAGGGCGGGTAACCTAATAAGGTCTAGTTTTGTACATCGAGAGGATGGGCAGCGCACAATATCACGATATTAGTGTGTAAAAATATGCTTGTGCAAGAATATTTAAGGGTGCCTCAAAGAATTGGGTGCAATATTCCTACATACTCCTCCATTAGGATTGAATCTTTGGATGTGAGCCACCACCACGATATTGGGCATTATTGTGCATAGCTTGCTGAGTACAACATAAATGATGTGGTCAGTCTCATAACTTATATCCAGATTAATTGTTATGTCTATATATATGCATGGTTCTCATAACCACATTTTTTCCAACAGCGGCAGATTGAGGAGAATGGCGTAACATACGCAAGTGGTAGCTTTGAAGCCATTATAAACCAGGCCATGCATCAATTGCGTCGTTATAGATCGGAATATGGTGGCCCTGTTCTCACTGCAGAGGGAATCCATGAAAATGTTCTTGTGACTAGGAGAGAAAGGTTCTCGACAAATGCTTGATCCTCGGTCAATAGACCTTGTGAGCGATATTATGAAGCAAGGGAGAGTGCACTAGTAAATACATTGCGCTACATCAGTGATATTTTGGCATATGAAATTAATGATCTGCACTTCTCTGAGTACGTGGCACGATGTTGGGAAGTTCTTAGAATTTAAATTATCTGATCTAAATTATTATGGTTTATAATGAACAAATTTAAATTATTATGTTTTTGTAATGAAGTAATCTAGATTATTATGGGTTTATAATGTATATATCTTCTTGTCAATTAGCTGTTGATATAATGTCCTTGTGAATTATATATTATATAGATATATTTATGTATACATGTTCTGGTCAGATTTGAATTTTGGAATTTTATTTTTTTGGTGTAAAAATGTACTTGTAGAGTGAACCGCCCCTACAAATGGGAATTATTGGGGTGGCTAGTGTTACAACCGCCCCTACAAATCATTTTTATAGAGGCGGCTGGTGACACAAGCAGCCTCTAAAAATCGATTTGTAGGGGCGGCTTGGTAACCTGCCCCAACAAACCCTTGATTTGTAGAGATGGTGTGGTAGGGGCGGCTAGTCAAAACCACCTCTACAAACCATCTCCAGCCACCCATACAAATGCTTACCGTAGTAGTGTGCAAAATGCATATAAACGTATCTTCGTACAATGAAGTGAGCCTCAATTTACTTAGTAGTGGTTGTTCTCACTGAATTCAGCTTGGAGCCAATCAATTGTTCCCTTTTGCACTAGGAAAACCTTGGCCAAGACATCACCTAAGATTGGTGGTTTTGATCCAAAGACTGCGTTGGCAATAGTAATAGCCCTAGGGTTCTGGCTGCGTAGTGCAGCGATTGCGACAACTGTCTTGTCAGGGATCGGGTTGTATTGGTAGTGTATGAGCCCTTGGGGGAATACAAACATGTCACCCTTATTGAGAACCTTGGCGAATAGCTTGTTACCATTGTCTATGTTAGAGGTGACAAATCCAACATAGAGTGCACCCTCAAGCACTATGAGAATCTCTGTGGCACGTGGGTGGGTGTGTGGAGAATTTTGACCTAATGGTGCGTAGTCGATGCGAGCCAATGAGATGCTGAGGGTGTTGAGTCCAGGTAGCATGACATTGGATCCGACCTTGCTTTTCATGGTGTCCCTAGGCTTGTCAAGGTTTGCTGCCTTGAAAAAGTCATCTGCGTTCACGGCCATGGGGTCCTTGCTAACAAATCCACTCACCTTCACTGCATATACAAAGACGAAGGAAAGAAAATATTAGGAAATACATAAAAAGTATAATGTTTGTTGTGACAAATGATTATTATTTGATCCTCAGTTTAGTACAAGAATATAGCATGACTTAAAGTGAGTGCATGCATATCTAGAGAATGTATGTCAGCTACACAGAAGTCCTGGAGCGAGCTAGGGTCAGAAGCAATGGCCTGGGAAGTGACCAATGCTAGAAAAGAAACGAGGAGAAAGTAGGTGGTGGGAGCCATCTAGTTTAATATTCCTCTCGCTAGCTGTTATGTTTGTGCTCTCCGAACTCAGCTATAGAGAGCTTCTTGCTGAGTTTGCGTCTCTATGTTGATGCTTTTGGGCATGGGTATGGTGTGTTTATATAGGCTGCCACAATGGCAAGTGTGGCGACGTGAACGTGTTAATGACTGAAAAAGTCCAAGTTCAACCTACCAAAGAACTTTGCAAACCTACCTCGATTTTAATATTTTCACACGTAGTACAGTAACAAATTATCGATACGGGACCCACCGGATACCCCATAAGGAAGGAAGAAGATCTAGTCTAACTCGGATTTCTTTCCCTATAAACTTAGTAGTATTATTATTCTGTAATCCTACTAGGAACCTCATTGTAAACCGACTAGGACTCTGGCCTCCTGACTATATAAAGAAGGGCAGAGTTCTTGGAGAGAGGACGAAGAACACAACAAAACACAACACTTGACAATCAATCCAACGCAAAGGGAAACGCCGACTGGACGTAGGGCTATTACTCGATCACGATCGAGGGTCCGAACCAGGATAAATCGACTGTCTCTGGCATTTACCGTCGAGTTCTGCATACGCTGAAGCCTAAACTAACTACCCCGAGGAGGCCCATGGCAAGCTATCAGTGGTGAAACATCGACAGCTGGCACGCCAGGGAGGGGCTTTTGGCGAATTTGCATCCGAGAGTTCGACGGATCTCGACAACATGATCTTCTCTACGGAATCAACCTTCATCTTCGGTTCATGGATCTGCAAGGCAGGCGACGACAGCAAGCTCCAAAACCATCAACTCAAAGATTTGGATCACCAGGAAGACCTTTCTATTTCGGTGACTATGACAGACCAACTCGTCGGAAGATTCGCGCAGCTCGTGATGTCCGATCCAACTCAGATTTTGTGGCTTCGCGCATCTGACTCAAACTCAGGCTCCACATCTGAGATGGAGTCTTTACCGAGTTCTTTTGAGAAACCAAGTTCTTTTTAGGCGGGGCTCTAGAATGCGGCCTTAGCCTATCAAGAAAACAACTCGGAATACACTCAGAGTTCTTTCAAGAAGTCGGGTCCTTTTCTGTTTGGACTCCATAACATGGCAAAATCTTATCAGGCACGACCCGAAGGATCCCTTGATCCGGTGCTTAGAATGCCACTAAAAGGAGCTCAGGAAGGTTTCGTACTAACTATAACATCTCAAGACTGCATCGTCCACTGGCCAGATTTAGTTCCTGAGGATAGCGGTACCCAACTAATTGGCACGACGACGACAGCAATTATACCCTACCAAGAGGGAGACTCGATCTGTGACCTTGAAGCCTCTACCAAAATCATCAACAACTCCGATAGTGTTGAAACCAACACCAATAACAGAACAATTCACACACGAGAAGTATTCATGGTTCACCATCCTCGATCACCTCTGGTCACCCCAGAAGCACCCGACATCAGGTCATCGGAAGAATCTGAGTCCAACATATCACCCTTTCTCTAGGGGCACGATGGTGAGATCGAGAGTCAGAGGCAAGCCAGAGAAAGAAGAAACAAATTGAAACAAGGATGCCAATGCTGTGCTAGGCAGCGCAAGGAAGCTTGGATCAAATATGAGTCAGATCTAGCTGAGTACGACAGAAAGAAATCAGAACAAGAAGTCAAAGAAAGACGCATGACGAATACACCCTACAATAAGATCCGAGAAGCACTAGAAGAACTCGGAGCGACATCACTTCCTAGTAAAAAATAGGAACAGCTCCGAGACCTCCTCCAGTCAGCAACCCTAAGGACGCACGATGGAAGGGCCCACTCAAAACTACCTGCTAGGTCAACATCTCATAGGAAGGAAGATCAAAATCAAAGGAAGTCCGCTTTTGAGAGACTTGGACCAAGCAGAAGTCACAACAGAGAAAGTAGAAGGGACCATAGTCAAAACTACCGAATCGAACAACCAAGGAAGATCATAAGCGGAGCACCTATTCAGACATCCCTGTAGAACTACTCTCACCAAAACGACAGTTGGCAGGAAGGAGGTGCCGAATCGGAATACAAAGAAGCAGGAACGCACGATAGATTCCCCTGTTTTGCAAACAGACTTGCTTCAATACGACTACTTCACAAGTTCAAGCCGTCCAACCACTCTAAATATGATGGCAAGACCGAACCAAGGCAGTGGCTCAGAATTTACTCGCAGTCGATGATATCAAGACCTTATTTTTTCCCATGGCGCTAGAAACCATGCCCCTCCAATGGTTCGACAAATTAAATCCAGGGTCAATCAGAAATTGGGAATACTTGCAAAGAGTTTTCTATGGAAATTTCACGGGTATCATTACGCACCCCATCACCCACTGCAGAATTAAAAGGACTCAAGCAAAAAGGAGGCGGAACTCTCAGAAATTACTATCGATGATTTGGCGAACTACGTGCTCAAGTACATGACATCACCGAACTGAGAAGGAATCGAAGCTTTCTCTCATGGAATTATGTCTAGGTGGCAATTTCAAGACTTCTGCAAAGAAAACCTAAGAAACAATGAAGAATTCAGACGCACAGTAGAAAAGATGATTACTGCAGAAGAGAAGACACGAGAAAGGTTCCCGGATAAAAACAACCAAGACAACCCGGACAAGCGAAATCATCGAAACATCAGACATCAGGATAGAAAATGTGGACCTAGACAACACCGTGGCTGATGGCTGATAAATCAAGGAAGTTTTCCAAACCCAGTGGGTATGACGACATTGAAAACATGCGTTGCATTTTGCATCCTAAAGGAAATCACACCACCAGAAATTGCTACACATTCAATGAGCGATACACAAGAAAAGATAATAAGGTAAACACTAAAGAAGACAATCAAAAAATAGATGAAGACAACCACGAAGACAAGGGATTCCAAAAATCCTGGGGGACAGTAGCAGTGATCTTCGCTGGGGCCTTAGATTCCAAAAGCAAACATGAACTAAAGCTAGCTCTACAAACCATCATGGCAGCAGAGCCGGCTACTACAAAATATCTCAACTGGTCACAATATCCAATCCAGTTTTCAAGAGAGGACCAATGGACTAGCATAGGGAACGCAGGCCATTACCCACTTGTTCTAGATCCAACTATCATCAGAATGACTATCACAAAAGTTGCAGACTTCGATTCATCGTATCACGCAATCCTTGGACACCCAGCTCTAGCAAAATTCATGGTGATACCGCATTACCCATATCTATTTCTTAAGATGCCAGGGCCCAACGATGTACTTTCCCTACGAAGTGATTTGAAGCGCGCTTTTGACTACGACGTCCAGGTAATTCAAATTGCAGCCAAAGCACAATCCACCAGTATTAGAAAAGAAATAGCTATTATTGCCGCAGAAACAAGCCCAGAAGAACTAGAGATACCAGCTAAAAAGCCCAGCATTCTCGCACCACCAAAAGAAGCCGACGTCAAGCAAATCCACTTGGGCACCAGTGATCCCTCCAAGACAGCAACCATCAGCGCCCACCTCTCAGCAAAATAGGAAATCACGCTCACCAACTTTCTTTAGGACAACAAAGATATCTTCGCTTGGAAGCCAGTCAACATGCCAGGTGTCCCAAGAGAGTTGGCTGAGCACAGAATTGATATCAATGAAGGCTCCAAGCCTATGAAGCAATGGCTATGACGATTCTCATCCAATAAGAAGGCAACAATTAAAAAAGAAATCACAAAGTTAATGGCAACTAGATTCATGAGAGAAATCCTTCATCCAGATTGGCTAGCAAATCCAGTTCTAGTACAAAAAAAGAATACGGATGAGTGGCACATGTGCGTCGACTACATAGATCTCAATAAACACTGCCCGAAAGATCCTTTTGGGCTACCATGCATTGATCAAATAGTTGAATCAATAGTAGGATCTGCCCTATTATCCTTTCTTGATTGCTATTCATGATATCATCAGATCGCATTAAAGGAACAAGACCAGAGCAAGACATCTTTCATCACTCCATTCGGTGCCTATTGCTACAAGACCATGTTGTTCGGACTCAAGAACGCTGGTGCCACATACCAAAGAGCTATCCAAACATGCCTTGGTGATCAAATCGGTGAAAACGTAGAGGCATACGCGGATGACATAGTAGTAAAAACAAAGAACCCGGACACACTAATTGAAGACTTAAAGCAAACCTTCGAAAACCTACAAAGGTGGAGGTGGAAATTGAACCCAAACAAGTGTGTATTCGGAGTTCCTTCAGGACAACTACCAGGATTCTTGGTCAGTCATCGTGGAATCAAAGCCAACGCCAAGCAAATTCGAGCCATAACAGAAATGGGGCCCTCCACGAAGCATCAAGGATGTACAGAAACTAACAGGCTGCATGGCGGCCCTCAATCGTTTCATATCAAAACTCGGTGAAAAAGGGTTACCTTTCTTTAAACTACTAAAGAAGACAGACAAGTTCGAATGGACAGAAGAAGCCAATGAATCTTTCAAAAGACTTAAGGCATACCTCACCTCCTCACCCGTTCTCACACCTCCAAAGAAAAATGAAGACATGATGCTGTACATTGTGGCAACTTCTATTGTGATCAGCACAACAATAGTCGTGGAAAGAGAAGAAGAAGGGCACATATATAAAATACAACGCCCTATATACTACATCAGCGAAGTACTGTCAGAATCAAAAATCCGGTACCCGCATGTGCAAAAACTACTCTACGCCCTCCTGATCACTTCACGCAAGCTTCGTCACTATTTTGAAAGCCACAAGATTACCGTGGTGACAGATTTCCCACTCGGAGACATCTTACACAATAGAGACGCAACAGGGCGCATATCTAAGTGGGCAGTTGAACTTGGTGCTCTCAATATCGATTTCACCCCACGAAAGGCAATCAAATCTCAAGCCCTGGCTAATTTTGTTGCCGAGTGGACAGAGATTCTACAATCTATGTCAAAGACCATCCTCGACCATTGGAAGATGTACTTTGATGGATCACTCAAGCTTGGCAGAGCCGGTGCAGGTGTTCTCTTCATTTCTCCAGACAGAAAGGAACTCAAATATGTCCTTCAGATATTATGGCAAGCTACAAACAATGAAGCAGAATATGAAGCCCTCATCCACGGACTCCGAGTAGCAATTACCCTTGGAATCAAGCGATTACTCGTATATGGCAATTCGGCGGTAGTAGTCAACCAAGTCAACAAAGATTAGGACTGCACAAAGAAAACATGGGCGCCTACTATGCTAAAATATGAAAACTCAAAAAACATTTTCAAGGACTAGAAATTCTACATGTCCTGCGTGACTCTAATATCGCGACAGACGTCCTCGGCAAGCTCGGGTCTAATAGGGCGAATGTACCACCCGGTGTATTCATAGAAGAGTTATCAGCTCCCTCTATCAAACAACCCGGTGAGATAACCCCTGAACTCCTAGCTAAAGGCACCCAGATTTTGGTAATCACCACCTCATGGGCTCAGGTTTTATCGATTACATCAAAGAGAATAAGTTGCCAGCAGATAAAGTGGAGGCTACCCGAGTTATTTGTAGAAGCAAGAACTACGTCTTAGTAGGGGACAAGCTATACAGAAGAGCCGCATCATCAGGAGTACTCCTAAAATATGTCTCATTCGAAAAAGGCAAAGAGATCTTAGAAGAAATACACTTAGGTTGCTATGGAAATCATGCCGCTTCAAGAACACTAGTCGGCAAAGCATTCCGAACCAGATTCTACTGGCCAACCGCTTTGAAAGATGCAGAAGAGCTCGTCAGAAAATGCAAAGGTTGTCAAATGTTCTCAAGACAAGCTCACGTACCAGCTCATAATCTGATCTACATCCCTCCCGCTTAGCCTTTCTCCTGCTAGGGGCTGGATAAAGTGGGACCTCTCAAGAAAGCAAAGGGCGGTTTTGAGTACATCTTTGTAGCAATTGACAAGTTCACCAAGTGGATTGAATACAAACCACTCGCAAAATACTACGTAGCCAAAGCAGTCGAGTTCATCCAAGACATTATGCACCGCTTCGGCATGCCAAATCGAATCATCACAGATTTGGGTTCTCCCTTAATAGCTACGGAATTCCAAAGGTGGGCACATGATTGCGGTTTCAGCATAGATTACGCATCAGTCGCACATCCAGAAGCCAACGGACAGGTAGAAAGGGCTAATGGACTCATACTAGCCGGATTAAAACCAAGATTATACGAAGAACTAGTGGACTATGGATCCAAATAGATTGAAGAATTACCCAAAGTAGTATGGGGGCTGTGGACTCAAATAAGCAGAGCAACCAGATACTCACCTTTCTTCCTAGTTTATGGATCAGAAGCAGTACTACCTGCCGACTTAATCTGGACGTCATCAAGGATAGAACAATACAATGAAGGAGAAGCAGAATACATCCAGATATTAGAACTCAATCACTCCAAATACCTCCAAGGTTTAAGACGCCACTACAACAAGAATACCCAACCTCGATCACTCAAAATCGGAGATCTAGTACTAAGAAGAATACAAAAAACTGACGGACGCCATAAACTACTCAGTCCATGGGAAGGTCCTTTTATCATCACAAAGGTCACCGGACCAGGCACGTACAAGTTGATAACTGAAGATGGAAAATAAGTCAACAATACATGGCACATCAGCCAACTAAGAAGATTCTACGCATGAAGACAACACAAGGAAGAACATAAATACAAGCCACAAGAGATCAACGTTCATGATCAATAAAGATAGCGTTCCTCGACAACATATGTCTTATTATGGCTTTCCCCAGTTGTTTTCACTAAGCATGTAAACGTTCATGATCGATAAAGATGGTATTCCTCGACAACAGATGTCTTATTATGAATCTTCCTGAGTTGTTTTCACTGAGCATATCGGCTGAGAGCAAAAGAGCTAAAAAGATGCTTGAGCCCGCCGATGAGGATAGCTAATAAGCTAACACCCGAGCCAAAAAGCAAAATGGCTGAAATCACACCTGAGCATACCGGCTGAGAGCAAAAGAGCTAAAAAGTTGCTTGAGCCCGCCGATGAGGGTAGCTAATAAGCTAAAACCCGATTCAAAAAGCAAAATGGCTGAAATCACGCCTGAGCATACCGGCTGAGAGCAAAAGAGCTAAAAAGATGCTTGAGCCCGCTGATGAGGGTAGCTAATAAGCTAATAGTCGATCCAAAAAAGCAAAATGGCTGAAATCACGCCTGAGCATATCGGCTAAGAGCAAAAGAGCTGAAAAGATGCTTGAGCCCGTCGATGAGGGTAGCTAATAAGCTAACACCCGATCCAAAAAGCAAAATGGCTGAAATCATGCCTGAGCATACCGGTTGAGAGAAAAAGAGCTAAAAAGATGCTTGAGCCTATCGATGAGGGTAGCTAATAAGCTAACACCCGATCCAAAAAGCAAAATGGCTGAAATCACCCCTGAGCATACCGGCTGAGAGCAAAAGAGCTAAAAAGATGCTTGAGCCCACCGATGACGGTAGCTAATAAGCTAACACCCGATCCAAAAAGCAAAATGGCTGAAATCATGCCTGAGCATATCGCCTGAGAGCAAAAGAGCTGAAAAGATGCTTGAGCCTGCCAATGAGGGTAGCTAATAAGCTAACACCCGAACCAATCCTAAGATGTTTCTACAACCAGACGAAAGCCAGACAAGCACTCGACAAATCAAGAAAGTTTGTCAAGACAACGATCTACAAAAATTGAGTTGTTTTACATGGTGCAGATGAAAGCCAGATAAGCACTCGACAAATCAAGAAAGTTTGTCAAAACAACAATCTACAAATACCGAGTTGTTTACACAACGCTGACAAAAGCATGACAAGCACTTGACAAAATCAAAGACATCTAGGCAAGGAAGACATCAACAAAAAATAAAGGATCTTCATTCAAAAAGAAGTATAATATCCTTATTACAGAGTCTGGAGTACTAAAGTCAAAATACATCAAGCATCATCTTTAGGAGAAGAAATATTAATATCAAGATTATCTACAATCCTCCTAGCCAAATCTTCGACCTCAGGCTCCATCTTTTCAACATCATCAAGATATTCTTGACTCTCGGCTTCCTCTGCAATCTTGGACAGGGGCATCTCCAGAGCAAGAACCCGGACCTGGGCAAGAACATTTCTAGTACATAGTTGGGCGCACCTCTTCACGAACTCCTGGAAATGAGTCGGAACTTGAGGAATAAACTGAGCCCAAGATTGACCATCATCCGATGGTGTCCGAAGAAGATCAGCTACTGACCGAAATGATTTCCACAAAGCATTCCAGTTCTCAAGGGCAAGCGCGAGTTCAACCATTTTTTGGACCTACACAAGATCACTGTCACCTCCACGCCTAATCAACTTGGCAAGCGCGAGTTCTTCTTCAGCACGAGTAACTACCTCTTTAGCCCTGTTGTGACTATTGCGAGCAAGTGTCTTCATTTCCTCAATACCCTCCGAGAGCTTCTGCTTTTCAACTCGGAGAGCTAAACCAGGCACCAAAAACAAGTCAGTTGAAAGGAAAATTCAAATACAAGAGGAAACAAAAAGAACCCGCAATACCATTGCACTCATTCTTCATGGCCTCCACAGCTGCACCCCTCTGCTTTCCTGCCTCAACCACCTGGGCACGGAGAGCTTTTTCCTCCTTTTGGTGCATTTGATGCTCGGTCTCGATCTCAGCCCGATAGAGGTCAAGCTCTGTTTTCAAGGCACTAACCTCAGAAGATAACTTTTTCTCGGTTTTAGATGAGAAAAAGAAGCCAGTATGATCCCGAGAAAAAGACTGAGCAAAAGAGAAAGAGAAAAACAAAACATAAGAACAGAAGAAAAATGAACATCTAAAGAAAGAACTTCAGAAAAAACTTACCTAGAGTTTTTCCCCAAAAGAAGTCGCAAAGGTTCCCCAGGCAGCGGTCAGCTCTGACAACCGATGAGTGGCATTGAATTGTTGCACCACATCATCATCCAAACGTTGAACGCCACTAGGAAGAGGAGCAGAGGGAGAAGCCGGCTGAGGTAAAGAAGACAAGACTAGGGCTGTACCCTGGGAAGCCCCGGCTGCATCCTTAGATGGCTCCACCACCACGGCCATGGTCACCTCCGAAGCCAGCAAATCAGCAGCTATGGAACCACCAAAGAACCCTGTCCCCCTCACAGCCACCTCTCCGACCGCACATTCCGAGTCCAGAGACTCAGAACATAGAGGCGCACCAGAAGACTGATAAGAAGTCGACTGAGGGTTGAGGGAAGGCGAAGGCCTACAAGATGATAAAGAAAATCGACGATAAGAATATGAATCAGAGAAGGGGAAAACAAAAGCAGAGAAACATAACCAGGATTCACTCACTTAGCTATCTTCTTCTTCATAAAACCCCCAAGACCAATAGAAGACCTTAAAGGGGGAACTATAGAAGCAAAAACATCGCTGCCACCTTGCAACAGGAGTGGCGTGGTCGGAATCGGAGCTCCAGAAGAACTCAAGGTCGACGACCGCTTACTACAAGAGAACAAGGTCAAAGTCAAAACAAAAAGAAGTTTTCAACAATAGAAAAATAGGAAAACAACTCACCGATGCGTAACAAGGGCCGCATCATCCTCCTCCTCTTCCTCACTCTCAAGCATGGCAACCATAGCGCCATCTGAAAAAGAAGAAAAGTACTCGGTTAGAGGCAAAAGCAAACAACAAAAAGACAAAACATATTAATATGCTCACCTAGGAGCACGCTACCTATAACTTGAGTACCTAGACGAGTACTCGATTGGTGAGACTTCTTGGTGGCAGGCAAACCAGAAGAAGAACAATCCGCTCGCCCCCTTTTTCTGACACTACGGGGAGCTCGAGGAACTGGACGAGGAACATACTCTACATAGGTGTCAAGAATTGCGGAAGAAACACCAAGAAATATCGTGGTGGTTTGAAACTTACTGGTTAAAGATGCCCCAGCAAGATTCTCCCCAAGCTCCACAATGGCAGGGCGGTCATAAAGGGGGATCAGGTCAACAAAGTTACGCCCCAATTCCTATAAAAGAGTAAAACAACCAGACAAGAAATATTAAGCAAAAAGTAGAGACAGCAAAGGAAATACAAAAAGTACCAACATAAGAAAAAACAACTCATAGCAGGAGGCGGGTTGTTAGCACAATACTTAGGGACAGTATGCGGGACGACGCTTACTCCCTTCAACATCTTCTGAAGGCGCTCGAGCACCTCCTCACCAGTCAACTCAAGGGCAGGGACCATACGAGAAGGGTCCTCTGCTCTAGAGTATTCAAAACCATAGTTTTCTCGCTCCTTCAGAGGTTGAACATGGCGGCAAAGAAAACTAGAAACAATACTAAAGCCGGTCAAGCCTTGCTGTTTCAGAGCACATATCCTCTCCAAAAATGGCTTGATCGCCTGGAGCTCATCCACCGTCATGGGATTCTTCTCCCATCGGTCGTTAACAATGGGACCAGAAGAAAAATGGACAGCAAGAGGAGGGATCATATTGGTGGCATAAAACCAGGCGGCATAAAACCAGTCGGCACGCCAATCCCTCAAAGAATCAACCAAATCATAATCAAAGAATCTACCCTTACAACCCTAACAAAACTGAATCCCGCAGCCACCAAGAATATGAGTGTCGGGGTTGGGGCTTTAGACAGAAGAAGTAACGAGAGAGAGAAAGAGAAGGAGGAATTCCAAGAAAAGTTTCACAAAGATGAACAAAAACAGAAAGATGAAGGACAACATTGGGAGTAAGATGGTTCAGGCTAATCCCAAAATAATTGAGAAAGCGATGAAGAAAAGCAGAGGCAGGAAGACAAAGACCAGCACGGATAAAGGAGACAAAAAGAACAATCTCACCAGAGCCTAGGGTTGGAACCCGATGCTGGCCTAGAGCTCTCCACTCAGTAATCTCCTTGTCCTAGATTAGAAAATCACTGACCAGCTCATGCAACTGATCCTCAGTCATAGTCAGAGCTGGCCAGACCTTTTGAGCAGCCCTCATGGTCATGAATTCCTGATTTTCAATCACAGAAAGTGAGGCCTCCTCGTCTACAAAGGTTGCCTAGGACTTGCTCACTGATTTCTTCCTACCCATATACTAGCGAAAGCAATAAGGCACTAAGAAACGATGACGGTCAGGCAGCGGTGCTCAGATGACGATGACAATGGCGACGACGGAGTGAGGATTAGGGTTTCAAGGCAAAAGCATAGCAGCAAAGAAAAAGAAGAAAGAAGGCCTTTAAATAGATTTTTTACAGCAATAAAAATATGGCCCACTAGGCCCATTTAAACACGGCATCAGAACGCAATGGTTCATTTCCCAACACAACTGACAAAGCTAAAATGACGGACAACACACTTCTACACAAAGGTACAGTTCAACGGGAAGATGTCAGACTTATCCATCCAGCACCAAAGCAGAGTTAACATATTGCTATGAGAATAGCTCATCAACCATGAAGCAACGAAGGGTTACCTCAAAAGGAACACAAGAACTCGGTTCTTATAGAAAGAACTCAGGAATCTCTCAAACAACCAGGACATCAGCAGGAAAAAAGAATGACAACCCAGAAGACAAGATTCTTTCCATTATAAATAACTTCAAAAATTACAAGATTTCACATCTTACAAGACCCAACGAACTCGGTACTACGACGAGCAAGAGGAACCCGGACACAACTAGGCTCTGGAATGACTATGTGTTCCAAATTGCTACTCGGTAGAACAAACCACACTCAGCTACACTGTTTTCTTCAAAGGACGGACACAGAACATCTGAGGCGGAAGTCAGCAGCACGGTGGGACAACATGGAACAGGGAAGCCCAATAGGCATCTGTCTACCCAAGCCTGATGTGACACCAGATCAGGCGTTGATCTGCACCGGACAATCGCAGGGCAGGCAAGGGGATCTACCCAGAACTGCTGGATGAAGGAACGTACCCCGCATCACAAGACTTCCTCCAACTACCGCCACATACCTCCTGGTACAATGCCGCTGCGAGATTAGTCTACCTCTAATCTCTATCACAAGACTCCCTCTAGCTACGACAAGATATACAAGAACTACAAGATACGCCCGGGGGCTACTCTACTTCAGAAACTATCATATTCATGACTACGGAGATTTCAGACCACACAACAGAACGCTCGATGAATCAAAACAGCACACCAGGAGGGTATTTATAGACCAAAGAAGCGGTGCACATGGACCGGGAGCACCAACGGAACAACCCCAACAAAGGACACAGTGAAAAGACAGAATTCAATGAAAGAGGACTCAGGCGTGAAGGAACAGTACTCAAGGACAAGCATATTCGAAAAGGATATACCAACACTATACAACTCGTGAGCAAACAATATTTACACTCAACCACTACCATACAACCACATCTGACAATAGCAGACTACCAGAGAATATGACAAGACCCTGCACCCAAGTTCTTTTTGAGTAAAAGAACCCGGATAGACGCTCAGGGGCTGCAACAGGAGAGGTTTTTCAGCTCTTTTGAACAGCATAAGATTCAAGACCCTCTAGCTCCTTGTTACAAATAGCAAGAGGCTCAGGGGCTACACTCAGTGAGTGCACTTTTTTCCTTGAAAAAAGCGCACGTCACCAAGAAGATCTCTTCAAGACAAACCACTTCAAGGATTCATGTCAAAAAGAACCCGAACCGAGCAATATCCGAGTTCTTTTTGAGTAAAAGAACCCGGGCATATGCTTGGGAGCACTTCGACGAGGAATCAGAACAATTTTAAGACAAGACCCTCCAGCTCCTTGTTCCAAATAGCAAGAGGCTCGGGGGCTACACCCAGACGGATGTATTTTTTCTTCAAAAAAGCACACACCACTCGAAGATCCTAAGAAGCGCTACACAGTTTTACTCAGGAAAGCACTCGGACAATGCTTGTTCCTACTCGGCAAGACCTAAAGGAACAAGATGAGGCTTCCAGAACTCAACCATGAAGTGCTCGGGGGCTTGTCGATACGGGACCCACCGGATACCCCACAAGGAAGGAAGAAGATCTAGTCTAACTAGGATTTCTTTCTCTGTAAACTTAGTAGTAGTATTATTCTGTAATCCGACTAGGAACCTCATTGTAAACCGACTAGGACTCTGGCCTCCTGACTATATAAAGGAGGGCGGAGAGTTCCTGGAGAGAGGACGAAGAACACAACAAAACACAACACTTGACAATCAATCCAACGCAAAGGCAAACGCCGACTGGACGTAGGGCTATTACTCGATCACGATCGAGGGTCCGAACAAGGATAAATTGACTGTCTCTGGCGTTTACCATCGAGTTCTGCATACGCTGAAGCCCGAACAAACTGCCCCGGGGAACCCCGTGGCAGACTATCGGTGGTGAAACATCGACACAAATCCAATGTGCAAGCAAAAAGGAGGCGGAACTCTCAGAAATTACTATCGATGATTTGGCGAACTACGTGCTCAAGTACATGACATCACCGAATGAGAAGTAATCGAAGCTTTCTCTCATGGAATTATGGCTAGGTGGCATTTTCAAGACTTCTGCAAAGAAAACCCAAGAAACAATGAAGAAATCAGACGCACAGTAGAAAAGATGATTACTGCAGAAGAGAAGACACGAGAAAGGTTCCCGGATAAAAACAACCAAGACAACCCGGACAAGCGAAATCATCGAAACATCAGACATCAGGATAGAAAACGTGGACTAGACAACACCGTGGCGATGGCTGATAAATCAAGGAAGTTTTCCAAACCCAGTGGGTATGACGACATTGAAAACATGCGTTGCATTTTGCATCCTAAAGGAAATCACACCACCAGAAATTGCTACACATTCAACGAGCGATACACAAGAAAAGATAATAAGGTAAACACTAAAGAAGACAATCAAAAAATAGAATGAAGACAACCACGAAGACAAGGGATTCCAAAAATCCTAGGGGACAGTAGCAGTGATCTTCGCTGGGGCCTCAGATTCCAAAAGCAAACATGAACTAAAGCTAGCTCTACAAACCATCATGGCAGCAGAGCCGGCTACTACAAAATATCTCAACTGGTCACAATATCCAATCCAGTTTTCAAGAGAGGACCAATGGACTAGCGTAGGGATCGCAGGCCATTACCCACTTGTTCTAGATCCCACTATCATCAGAATGACTATCACAAAAGTTGCAGACTTCGATTCATCGTATCACGCAATCCTTGGACACCCAGCTCTAGCAAAATTCATGGCGATACCGCATTACCCATATCTATTGCTTAAGATGCTAGGGCCCAACGATGTACTTTCCCTATGAAGTGATTTGAAGCGCGCTTTTGACTGCGACGTCCAGGTAATTCAAATTGCAGCCAAAGCACAATCCACCAGTATTAGAAAAGAAATAGCTATTATTGCCGCAGAAACAAGCCCAGAAGAACTGGAGATACCAGCTAAAAAGCCCTAGCATTCTCGCACCACCAAAAGAAGCCGACGTCAAGCAAATCCACTTGGGCACCGGTGATCCCTCCAAGACGAGCAACCATCAGCGCCCACCTCTCGGCAAAATAGGAACTCACGCTCACCAACTTTCTTCAGGACAACAAAGATATCTTCGCTTGGAAGCCAGTCGACATGCCAGGTGTCCCAAGAGAGTTGGCTGAGCACAGAATTGATATCAATGAAGGCTCCAAGCCTATGAAGCAATGGCTACGACGATTCTCATCCAATAAGAAGGCAACAATTAAAAAAGAAATCACAAAGTTAATGGCAACTAGATTCATGAGAGAAATCCTTCATCCAGATTGGCTAGCAAATCCAGTTCTAGTACAAAAAAAGAATACGGATGAGTGGCGCATGTGCGTCGACTACATAGATCTCAATAAACACTGCCCGAAAGATCCTTTTGGGCTACCATGCATTGATCAAATAGTTGAATCAACAGTAGGATCTGCCCTATTATCCTTTCTTGATTGCTATTCATGATATCATCAGATCGCATTAAAGGAACAAGACCAGAGCAAGACATCTTTCATCACTCCATTCGGTGCCTATTGCTACAAGACCATGTTGTTCGGACTCAAGAACGCTGGTGCCACATACCAAAGAGCTATCCAAACATGCCTTGGTGATCAAATCGGCGAAAACATAGAGGCATACGCGGATGACGTAGTAGTAAAAACAAAGAACCCGGACACACTAATTGAAGACTTAAAGCAAACCTTCGAAAACCTACAAAGGTGGAGGTGGAAATTGAACCCAAACAAGTGTGTATTTGGAGTTCCTTCAGGACAACTACCTAGATTCTTGGTCAGTCATCGTGGAATCGAAGCCAACGCCAAGCAAATTCGAGCCATAACAGAAATGGGCCCTCCACGAAGCATCAAGGATGTACAGAAACTAACAGGCTGCATGGCGGCCCTCAATCGTTTCATATCAAAACTCGGTGAAAAAGGGTTACCTTTCTTTAAACTACTAAAGAAGACAGACAAGTTCGAATGGACAGAAGAAGCCAACGAATCTTTCAAAAGACTTAAGGCATACCTCACCTCCTCACCCGTTCTCACACCTCCAAAGAAAAATGAAGACATGATGCTGTACATTGTGGCAACTTCTATTGTGATCAGCACAACAATAGTCGTGGAAAGAGAAGAAGAAGGGCACATATATAAAATACAACGCCCTATATACTACATCAGCGAAGTACTGTCAGAATCAAAAATCCGGTACCCGCATGTGCAAAAACTACTCTACGCCCTCCTGATCACTTCACGCAAGCTTCGTCACTATTTTGAAAGCCACAAGATTACCGTGGTGACAGATTTCCCACTCGGAGACATCTTACACAATAGAGACGCAACAGGGCGCATATCTAAGTGGGCAGTTGAACTTGGTGCTCTCAATATCGATTTCACCCCACGAAAGGCAATCAAATCTCAAGCCCTGGCTAATTTTGTTGCCGAGTGGACAGAGATTCTACAATCTATGTCAAAGACCATCCTCGACCATTGGAAGATGTACTTTGATGGATCACTCAAGCTTGGCAGAGCCGGTGCAGGTGTTCTCTTCATTTCTCCAGACGGAAAGGAACTCAAATATGTCCTTCAGATATTATGGCAAGCTACAAACAATGAAGCAGAATATGAAGCCCTCATCCACGGACTCCGAGTAGCAATTACCCTTGGAATCAAGCGATTACTCGTATATGGCAATTCGGCGGTAGTAGTCAACCAAGTCAACAAAGATTGGGACTGCACAAAGAAAACATGGGCGCCTACTATGCTAAAATATGAAAACTCAAAAAACATTTTCAAGGACTAGAAATTCTACATGTCCTGCGTGACTCTAATATCGCGACAGACGTCCTCGGCAAGCTCGGGTCTAATAGGGCGAATGTACCACCCGGTGTATTCATAGAAGAGTTATCAGCTCCCTCTATCAAACAACCCGGTGAGATAACCCCTGAACTCCTAGCTAAAGGCACCCAGATTTTGGTAATCACCACCTCATGGGCTCAGGTTTTATCGATTACATCAAAGAGAATAAGTTGCCAGCAGATAAAGTGGAGGCTACCCGAGTTATTTGTAGAAGCAAGAACTACGTCTTAGTAGGGGACAAGCTATACAGAAGAGCCGCATCATCAGGAGTACTCCTAAAATATGTCTCATTCGAAAAAGGCAAAGAGATCTTAGAAGAAATACACTTAGGTTGCTATGGAAATCATGCCGCTTCAAGAACACTAGTCGGCAAAGCATTCCGAACCAGATTCTACTGGCCAACCGCTTTGAAAGACGCAGAAGAGCTCATCAGAAAATGCAAAGGTTGTCAAATGTTCTCAAGACAAGCTCACGTACCAGCTCATAATCTGATCTACATCCCTCCCGCTTGGCCTTTCTCCTGCTAGGGGCTGGATAAAGTGGGACCTCTCAAGAAAGCAAAGGGCGGTTTTGAGTACATCTTTGTAGCAATTGACAAGTTCACCAAGTGGATTGAATACAAACCACTCGCAAAATACTACGTAGCCAAAGCAGTCGAGTTCATCCAAGACATTATGCACCGCTTTGGCATGCCAAATCGAATCATCACAGATTTGGGTTCTCCCTTAATAGCTACGGAATTCCAAAGGTGGGCACATGATTGCGGTTTCAGCATAGATTACGCATCAGTCGCACATCCAGAAGCCAACGGACAGGTAGAAAGGGCTAATGGACTCATACTAGCCGGATTAAAACCAAGATTATACGAAGAACTAGTGGACTATGGATCCAAATAGATTGAAGAATTACCCAAAGTAGTATGGGGGCTATGGACTCAAATAAGCAGAGCAACCGGATACTCACCTTTCTTCCTAGTTTATGGATCAGAAGCAGTACTACCTGCCGACTTAATCTGGACGTCATCAAGGATAGAACAATACAATGAAGGAGAAGCAGAATACATCCGGAGATTAGAACTCAATCACTCCAAATACCTCCAAGGTTTAAGACGCCACTACAACAAGAATACCCAACCTCGATCACTCAAAATCGGAGATCTAGTACTAAGAAGAATACAAAAAACTGACGGACGCCATAAACTACTCAGTCCATGGGAAGGTCCTTTTATCATCACAAAGGTCACCGACCAGGCACGTACAAGTTGATAACTGAAGATGGAAAAGAAGTCAACAATACATGGCACATCAGCCAACTAAGAAGATTCTACGCATGAAGACAACACAAGGAAGAACATAAATACAAGCCACAAGAGATCAACGTTCATGATCAATAAAGATAGCGTTCCTCGACAACATATGTCTTATTATGGCTTTCCCCAGTTGTTTTCACTAAGCATGTAAACGTTCATGATCGATAAAGATGGTATTCCTCGACAACAGATGTCTTATTATGAATCTTCCTGAGTTGTTTTCACTGAGCATATCGGCTGAGAGCAAAAGAGCTAAAAAGATGCTTGAGCCCGCCGATGAGGATAGCTAATAAGCTAACACCCGAGCCAAAAAGCAAAATGGCTGAAATCACACCTGAGCATACCGGCTGAGAGCAAAAGAGCTAAAAAGTTGCTTGAGCCCGCCGATGAGGGTAGCTAATAAGCTAAAACCCGATTCAAAAAGCAAAATGGCTGAAATCACGCCTGAGCATACCGGCTGAGAGCAAAAGAGCTAAAAAGATGCTTGAGCCCGCTGATGAGGGTAGCTAATAAGCTAATAGTCGATCCAAAAAAGCAAAATGGCTGAAATCACGCCTGAGCATATCGGCTAAGAGCAAAAGAGCTGAAAAGATGCTTGAGCCCGTCGATGAGGGTAGCTAATAAGCTAACACCCGATCCAAAAAGCAAAATGGCTGAAATCATGCCTGAGCATACCGGTTGAGAGAAAAAGAGCTAAAAAGATGCTTGAGCCTATCGATGAGGGTAGCTAATAAGCTAACACCCGATCCAAAAAGCAAAATGGCTGAAATCACCCCTGAGCATACCGGCTGAGAGCAAAAGAGCTAAAAAGATGCTTGAGCCCACCGATGACGGTAGCTAATAAGCTAACACCCGATCCAAAAAGCAAAATGGCTGAAATCATGCCTGAGCATATCGCCTGAGAGCAAAAGAGCTGAAAAGATGCTTGAGCCTGCCAATGAGGGTAGCTAATAAGCTAACACCCGAACCAATCCTAAGATGTTTCTACAACCAGACGAAAGCCAGACAAGCACTCGACAAATCAAGAAAGTTTGTCAAGACAACGATCTACAAAAATTGAGTTGTTTTACATGGTGCAGATGAAAGCCAGATAAGCACTCGACAAATCAAGAAAGTTTGTCAAAACAACAATCTACAAATACCGAGTTGTTTACACAACGCTGACAAAAGCATGACAAGCACTTGACAAAATCAAAGACATCTAGGCAAGGAAGACATCAACAAAAAATAAAGGATCTTCATTCAAAAAGAAGTATAATATCCTTATTACAGAGTCTGGAGTACTAAAGTCAAAATACATCAAGCATCATCTTTAGGAGAAGAAATATTCAATATCAAGATTATCTACAATCCTCCTAGCCAAATCTTCGACCTCAGGCTCCATCTTTTCAACATCATCAAGATATTCTTGACTCTCGGCTTCCTCTGCAATCTTGGACAGGGGCATCTCCAGAGCAAGAACCCGGACCTGGGCAAGAACATTTCTAGTACATAGTTGGGCGCACCTCTTCACGAACTCCTGGAAATGAGTCGGAACTTGAGGAATAAACTGAGCCCAAGATTGACCATCATCCGATGGTGTCCGAAGAAGATCAGCTACTGACCGAAATGATTTCCACAAAGCATTCCAGTTCTCAAGGGCAAGCGCGAGTTCAACCATTTTTTGGACCTACACAAGATCACTGTCACCTCCACGCCTAATCAACTTGGCAAGCGCGAGTTCTTCTTCAGCACGAGTAACTACCTCTTTAGCCCTGTTGTGACTATTGCGAGCAAGTGTCTTCATTTCCTCAATACCCTCCGAGAGCTTCTGCTTTTCAACTCGGAGAGCTAAACCAGGCACCAAAAACAAGTCAGTTGAAAGGAAAATTCAAATACAAGAGGAAACAAAAAGAACCCGCAATACCATTGCACTCATTCTTCATGGCCTCCACAGCTGCACCCCTCTGCTTTCCTGCCTCAACCACCTGGGCACGGAGAGCTTTTTCCTCCTTTTGGTGCATTTGATGCTCGGTCTCGATCTCAGCCCGATAGAGGTCAAGCTCTGTTTTCAAGGCACTAACCTCAGAAGATAACTTTTTCTCGGTTTTAGATGAGAAAAAGAAGCCAGTATGATCCCGAGAAAAAGACTGAGCAAAAGAGAAAGAGAAAAACAAAACATAAGAACAGAAGAAAAATGAACATCTAAAGAAAGAACTTCAGAAAAAACTTACCTAGAGTTTTTCCCCAAAAGAAGTCGCAAAGGTTCCCCAGGCAGCGGTCAGCTCTGACAACCGATGAGTGGCATTGAATTGTTGCACCACATCATCATCCAAACGTTGAACGCCACTAGGAAGAGGAGCAGAGGGAGAAGCCGGCTGAGGTAAAGAAGACAAGACTAGGGCTGTACCCTGGGAAGCCCTGGCTGCATCCTTAGATGGCTCCACCACCACGGCCATGGTCACCTCCGAAGCCAGCAAATCAGCAGCTATGGAACCACCAAAGAACCCTGTCCCCCTCACAGCCACCTCTCCGACCGCACATTCCGAGTCCAGAGACTCAGAACATAGAGGCGCACCAGAAGACTGATAAGAAGTCGACTGAGGGTTGAGGGAAGGCGAAGGCCTACAAGATGATAAAGAAAATCGACGATAAGAATATGAATCAGAGAAGGGGAAAACAAAAGCAGAGAAACATAACCAGGATTCACTCACTTAGCTATCTTCTTCTTCATAAAACCCCCAAGACCAATAGAAGACCTTAAAGGGGGAACTATAGAAGCAAAAATATCGCTGCCACCTTGCAACAGGAGTGGCGTGGTCGGAATCGGAGCTCCAGAAGAACTCAAGGTCGACGACCGCTTACTACAAGAGAACAAGGTCAAAGTCAAAACAAAAAGAAGTTTTCAACAATAGAAAAATAGGAAAACAACTCACCGATGCGTAACAAGGGCCGCATCATCATCCTCCTCTTCCTCACTCTCAAGCATGGCAACCATAGCGCCATCTGAAAAAGAAGAAAAGTACTCGGTTAGAGGCAAAAGCAAACAACAAAAAGACAAAACATATTAATATGCTCACCTAGGAGCACGCTACCTATAACTTGAGTACCTAGACGAGTACTCGATTGGTGAGACTTCTTGGTGGCAGGCAAACCAGAAGAAGAACAATCCGCTCGCCCCCTTTTTCTGACACTACGGGGAGCTCGAGGAACTGGACGAGGAACATACTCTACATAGGTGTCAAGAATTGCGGAAGAAACACCAAGAAATATCGTGGTGGTTTGAAACTTACTGGTTAAAGATGCCCCAGCAAGATTCTCCCCAAGCTCCACAATGGCAGGGCGGTCATAAAGGGGGATCAGGTCAACAAAGTTACGCCCCAATTCCTATAAAAGAGTAAAACAACCAGACAAGAAATATTAAGCAAAAAGTAGAGACAGCAAAGGAAATACAAAAAGTACCAACATAAGAAAAAACAACTCATAGCAGGAGGCGGGTTGTTAGCACAATACTTAGGGACAGTATGCGGGACGACGCTTACTCCCTTCAACATCTTCTGAAGGCGCTCGAGCACCTCCTCACCAGTCAACTCAAGGGCAGGGACCATACGAGAAGGGTCCTCTGCTCTAGAGTATTCAAAACCATAGTTTTCTCGCTCCTTCAGAGGTTGAACATGGCGGCAAAGAAAACTAGAAACAATACTAAAGCCGGTCAAGCCTTGCTGTTTCAGAGCACATATCCTCTCCAAAAATGGCTTGATCGCCTGGAGCTCATCCACCATCATGGGATTCTTCTCCCATCGGTCGTTAACAATGGGACCAGAAGAAGAATGGACAGCAAGAGGAGGGATCATATTGGTGGCATAAAACCAGGCGGCATAAAACCAGTCGGCACGCCAATCCCTCAAAGAATCAACCAAATCATAATCAAAGAATCTACCCTTACAACCCTAACAAAACTGAATCCCGCAGCCACCAAGAATATGAGTGTCGGGGTTGGGGCTTTAGACAGAAGAAGTAACGAGAGAGAGAAAGAGAAGGAGGAATTCCAAGAAAAGTTTCACAAAGATGAACAAAAACAGAAAGATGAAGGACAACATTGGGAGTAAGATGGTTCAGGCTAATCCCAAAATAATTGAGAAAGCGATGAAGAAAAGCAGAGGCAGGAAGACAAAGACCAGCACGAATAAAGGAGACAAAAAGAACAATCTCACCAGAGCCTAGGGTTGGAACCCGATGCTGGCCTAGAGCTCTCCACTCAGTAATCTCCTTGTCCTAGATTAGGAAATCACTGACCAGCTCATGCAACTGATCCTCAGTCATAGTCAGGAGCTGGCCAGACCTTCTGAGCAGCCCTCATGGTCATGAATTCCTGATTTTCAATCACAGAAAGTGAGGCCTCCTCGTCTACAAAGGTTGCCTAGGACTTGCTCACTGATTTCTTCCTACCCATATACTAGCGAAAGCAATAAGGCACTAAGAAACGATGACGGTCAGGCAGCGGTGCTCAGATGACGATGACAATGGCGACGACGGAGTGAGGATTAGGGTTTCAAGGCAAAAGCATAGCAGCAAAGAAAAAGAAGAAAGAAGGCCTTTAAATAGATTTTTACAGCAATAAAAATATGGCCCACTAGGCCCATTTAAACACGGCATCAGAACGCAATGGTTCATTTCCCAACACAACTGACAAAGCTAAAATGACGGACAACACACTTCTACACAAAGGTACAGTTCAACGGGAAGATGTCAGACTTATCCATCCAGCACCAAAGCAGAGTTAACATATTGCTATGAGAATAGCTCATCAACCATGAAGCAACGAAGGGTTACCTCAAAAGGAACACAAGAACTCGGTTCTTATAGAAAGAACTCAGGAATCTCTCAAACAACCAGGACATCAGCAGGAAAAAAGAATGACAACCCAGAAGACAAGATTCTTTCCATTATAAATAACTTCAAAAATTACAAGATTTCACATCTTACAAGACCCAACGAACTCGGTACTACGACGAGCAAGAGGAACCCGGACACAACTAGGCTCTGGAATGACTACGTGTTCCAAATTGCTACTTGGTAGAACAAACCACACTCAGCTACACTGTTTTCTTCAAAGGACGGACACAGAACATCTGAGGCGGAAGTCAGCAGCACGGTGGGACAACATGGAACAGGGAAGCCCAATAGGCATCTGTCTACCCAAGCCTGATGTGACACCAGATCAGGCGTTGATCTGCACCGGACAATCGCAGGGCAGGCAAGGGGATCTACCCAGAACTGCTGGATGAAGGAACGTACCCCGCATCACAAGACTTCCTCCAACTACCGCCACATACCTCCTGGTACAATGCCACTGCGAGATTAGTCTACCTCTAATCTCTATCACAAGACTCCCTCTAGCTACGACAAGATATACAAGAACTACAAGATACGCCCGGGGGCTACTCTACTTCAGAAACTATCATATTCATGACTACGGAGATTTCAGACCACACAACAGAACGCTCGATGAATCAAAACAGCACACCAGGAGGGTATTTATAGACCAAAGAAGCGGTGCACATGGACCGGGAGCACCAACGGAACAACCCCAACAAAGGACACAGTGAAAAGACAGAATTCAATGAAAGAGGACTCAGGCGTGAAGGAACAGTACTCAAGGACAAGCATATTCGAAAAGGATATACCAACACTATACAACTCGTGAGCAAACAATATTTACACTCAACCACTACCATACAACCACATCTGACAATAGCAGACTACCAGAGAATATGACAAGACCCTGCACCCAAGTTCTTTTTGAGTAAAAGAACCCGGATAGACGCTCAGGGGCTGCAACAGGAGAGGTTTTTCAGCTCTTTTGAACAGCATAAGATTCAAGACCCTCTAGCTCCTTGTTACAAATAGCAAGAGGCTCAGGGGCTACACTCAGTGAGTGCACTTTTTTCCTTGAAAAAAGCGCACGTCACCAAGAAGATCTCTTCAAGACAAACCACTTCAAGGATTCATGTCAAAAAGAACCCGAACCGAGCAATATCCGAGTTCTTTTTGAGTAAAAGAACCCGGGCATATGCTTGGGAGCACTTCGACGAGGAATCAGAACAATTTTAAGACAAGACCCTCCAGCTCCTTGTTCCAAATAGCAAGAGGCTCGGGGGCTACACCCAGACGGATGTATTTTTTCTTCAAAAAAGCACACACCACTCGAAGATCCTAAGAAGCGCTACACAGTTTTACTCAGGAAAGCACTCGGACAATGCTTGTTCCTACTCGGCAAGACCTAAAGGAACAAGATGAGGCTTCCAGAACTCAACCATGAAGTGCTCGGGGGCTTGTCGATACGGGACCCACCGGATACCCCACAAGGAAGGAAGAAGATCTAGTCTAACTAGGATTTCTTTCTCTGTAAACTTAGTAGTAGTATTATTCTGTAATCCGACTAGGAACCTCATTGTAAACCGACTAGGACTCTGGCCTCCTGACTATATAAAGGAGGGCGGAGTTCCTGGAGAGAGGACGAAGAACACAACAAAACACAACACTTGACAATCAATCCAACGCAAAGGCAAACGCCGACTGGACGTAGGGCTATTACTCGATCACGATCGAGGGTCCGAACAAGGATAAATTGACTGTCTCTGGCGTTTACCATCGAGTTCTGCATACGCTGAAGCCCGAACAAACTGCCCCGGGGACCCCGTGGCAGACTATCGGTGGTGAAACATCGACACAAATCCAATGTGATCTCTTTGGAATGTGTATTCTTTCTTTCTTTGGTGTTTTTGGGTGGAAGGGTCATGCTTATTATCCTTTAAAATTAGTTCTAAAATATTAGGAAGTAAACCATAAAATGGGGTTATTCCTAGTCATTACAAATATTTGTCTAAATTAACACAGGTCAATGAGTCCTTTTGGACGGCGTGATTTGTTAATTGTTACCAGGTAAGATACTTGTTTTCTAATGGTGATTATGACATTCCCAGTAATCACGTTAGCTGATGGTGGACTGTGATAGTTGCGTAAAGAACAATATTGGATCAAATGGTCGATCCATGCGTTTGTGCTTACATAAGGATAGAAAGAGTCAACTCCTCATGTTTCCAATGTTTACTTGGTCACCATTTTATCGGGTGCTAACATACATATTACCCAAGCCCATGCGTGACACAAGTGAAAAATAAAGAAACATTTAATTAATTAGTTAGGCTGCATTGAGATACGTGTATTTTTTTAAAAAGAGTAGTACTGGAGCACATCTCATTTATTTAAGTTTCAATGCAGGTAATTAAGTCCTTTTGAACGGTGCGGTTTGTTAATTGTTGCTGGGTAATATGGAGAGATGATTAAGATGTTGATAACATGGAGAGATGATTTATTTTATTTTCTAATGGTGATTAAGACATTCCCAGAAGCAGTTGCTGATGGTGGACTGTGATGGTTGAAATGGTCGATCCATTCGCTTGTGCTCACATACGAATAGAGAGTCAACTCCTCATGTTTCCAATGTTTACATGGTCATCATTTTTTCGGGAGCTGACATACATGAATTAATCGACTGGAATGCTTCCGTACCAAGGTGGGCACGAACTGGTAAAAGCCTAAAAGGTAGCTAACGCACACGCTTTACTTTTGAGTTAATCTGTGGTGAAGCTTCTATCCATCATCTGTCCTCCGTGCTTCACCAGTGAGGTCATCCCGTAAGCCTGCAGCCTGCTATTGTCACAACACATAGCAAATTGTTAACTTTCTATTCACTGGATCCCTAACATTTTGATATGATATCGGCGCTTCACTAACGTCCTGCTGCTTCTGATAGTGACTTTTTTTTTGGACCGATCAAGCATTTGGGTGCTCGCTACCCGTAACTAGCAATCACTGCTGGTTTGGAACCAGCGCTTTTGGTGCCAGATTTCAATCCGCCTGTGGTTAATGGACGGTGTTGGTCTTGGCGTTGCACTGCCGGTTTGTCACCGGCAATGATGCTTATTCTCACATAATAACAAAAAAAAGCATGGTGATCGCGATCCCGCTGCATGAACCGTGTTGACGCAAAAATTTAGGTCCAGGGCTAAAGAATCACTGCTGGTCTCTGTTACCAATTGGCAATATGTGAAAGCCCATCTATCACTGTCGGTTATATTATCACTGGCGGTTGAAGCTATGAAGCTTATCACTACCGATCGGCGAACACTGATGGTATACTCTGTAGTAGTGGCTTTCAAACACTGATGGTATACTCTGTAGTAGTGGCTTTCACTATAAAGCTGCACATGGGCATAGCCAATAAGACTTCTTTACCAATACCAAGCATCAAGGGCTTCTCCGCCACAAGCAAGCACAAAAGCTAGAACAAGATGGCGTCAAGAACCAAGCTCAAGTAAAGAAGATGAGAGCGGAGAATCTCCTGAAGTGCAGATGAGTACCCAGTGCACATGCCAAAAAGACTGCCAAGGCATGTGGGCATTGTTTGGAGGATGAGTATACTCCATAAGTCTCGACCATCTTCGAGTGTATATGTTAATAATGAGGAAAGATTGAAGGAAAGAATCAAGAAGAAGGAGAAAGCCAAGGAAAAAGGAACAAAGGAGCAGGCGGCTTTCCTCGCCATTCAAGAATGGACAAGTGTTGACCCTTTACTGCCGGTTCTTTGCTCTAAAAACCAGAAATTACTATAGAATAGCACTTCACTGCCAGCCTCATCACTTCCGAAATTAGGAGAACCGGCAGTGTTGACCCTTCACTGCCGGTTCTTTGCTCTGAAAACCAGAAATTGATTTGTGATGTGACTGAACCGGCAGTGATGACAACTATCATTGTCGGTTTGTGTCTCTAACGGCAGTGGCTTGATGGCCACATATCACTGCCTGTTCAAGCCAAGAGCCGACAGTGATTAGGCTCTATCACTGTCGGTTCTATCCATGAACCGACGGTGATAAGCCTACAACACAAAAAGGCTGCAGCCATCCTCTCCTTCCTCCCCTCTTCCATCCCGAGAACAGAGGTGCGCGTTTGGGCCCTTCTCTCCATTGTTGCGGCTGCTCTTCACCATGAAGCTAGCGCTTGGATTTTGAAGAATGGCTTAATCTTTTTGCTTTAAGGTTAGTAACAAATATCCACTCCTTTGATTTTGTTGCTTAATTAGTTTCATTTTGATGGCTACATTGCTTGATTCTTATTCTAGTTCTTTCTCCATTCTAGCGAGCACTTTTCCAATTGGACATTTGTGCAAGGCTCAAATTGTGGCGAATCCATCGTCCAAAAGGTTGGTGTCTATGAACATATTTAAATTCCTAGCTAATTATTCCATGGTGGTCAAGATCATCATTGTTAGTATGTGAAGCTATAATTAGTTCTTAGAAGTATAGTAGATTCTTTTACAGTTTGTTGAGAAAATTAATCTATCTGTCACATAACAACGCACTGTTTGGAGCTACATTGTTGTTCATGATCATGTCTCCAATTTTAGACTTATTTTTAAAATTAGTGTCTCCATTTTTATGTGGCATAGAGTAGAATATACTGTAGAGTGAACCGCCCTTACAAATGGGAATTATTGGGGTGGCTAGTGTTACAACCGCCCCTACAAATCATTTTTGTAGAGGCGGCTGGTGACACAAGCTGCCTCTAAAAATTGATTTGCAGGGGCGGCTTGGGAACTGCCCCTACAAACCCTTGATTTGTAGAGATGGTGTGGTAGGGGCGGCTGGCAAAACCACCTCTACAAACCATTGCCAGCCGCCCATATAAATGCTTACTGTAGTAGTGTGTAAAATGCATATAAACGTATCTTCTTACAATAAAGTGAGTCTCAATTTACTTAGTAGTGTTTTTTCTCCCTAAATTGAGCTTGGAGCCAATCGATTGTTCCCTTTTGCACCTGGAAAGCCTTGGCCAAGACATCATCTGAGATTGGTGGTTTTGATCCAAAGACTGTGTCGGCAATAGTAATAGCCCCAGGGTTCGGGCTGCTTAGTGCAGCGATTGCAATAGCTGGCTTGTCATGGATCGCTTTGAATTGGAAGTGTATGAGCCCTTGGGGGAATACAAACACGTCACCCTTATTGAGAACCTTGGCGAATAGCTTGTTACCATTGTCTATGTTAGAGGTGACAAATCCAACGTAGAGTGTAACCTCGAGCACGGTGAGAATCTTTGTGGCACATGGGTGGATTGGTGGTGAATTCTAACCTAATGGCGCATAGTCGATGCGAGCCAACGAGATGTCGAGGGTGTTGAATCCAAGTAACTGCATGACATTGGATCCGACCTTGCTTTTCATGGTGTCCCTAAGGTTGTCAAGGTTTGCTGCCTTGAAAAAGTCATCTGCGTTCACGGCCATGGGGTCCTTGCAAACAAATCCACTCACCTTCACTGCATATACAAAGACGAAGGAAAGAAAATATTAGGACATACATAAAAAGTATAATGTTTGTTGTGACAAATGATTATTATTTGATCCTCAGTTTAGTACAAGAATATAGCATGACTTAAAGTGAGTGCATGCATATCTGGAGAATGTATGTCGGCTACACAGAAGTCCTAGAGTGGGCTAGGGTCAGAAGCAATGGCCTGGGAAGTGACCAATGCTATAAAAGAAATGAGGAGAAAGTAGGTGGCGGGAGCCATCTACTTTAATTTTCCACTCGCTAGCTGTTATTTTTGTGCTCTCCGAACTCAGCTATAGAGAGCTTCTTGTTGAGTTTGCGTCTCTATGTTGATGCTTTGGGTATGGGGATGGTGTGTGAAAGGATCAAGATGTCCAAGATGGGGGGGGTGAATTGGGCTAATTCTAAATTTCTTTGCAATAATTAAATCCAACGGTTTGCCCAATTAACCCCTTGTGCCTAGAAAATGTTTCTAATGTTCTACTGCACAAAAAGTCTTGCAACCTAAGTTCCAATTCTACTCTAGCATGGCAATTCTATGAATGTAAAGACAAGTATTGAATTGCTCAAATTAAATGCTCAAAGTAAATGCTTAAAGTAAAGAGAGAAGGAGGAACGCGGTGATGTTTTGCCGAGGTATCGGAGAGTCGCCACTCCCCACTAGTCCTCGTTGGAGCACCCGCGCAAGGGTGTAGCTCCCCCTTGATCCGTGCAAGGATCAAGTGCTCTCTACGGGTTGATTCTTTGACACTCTATCGCGATGAATCACCCACAACCGCTCACAACTTGAGTTGGGTCATCCACAAGCACCGCCGGATGATCATCAAGCTCCCAATCACCACCAAGCCGTCTAGGTGATGGCGATCACCAAGAGTAACAAACACGAACTCTCACTTGACCACGACAAGCCTAATGAGAAGGGTGGAGGCACACTTTACTACTCTTGATCTCACTAATGAGGGCTCTCTTTGGGATTCTCAAATCTCAATCACCTCACTAGGACCTTGCTCTTCTTGGCACTCACAAAGATGTTTCTCAGCTGTTGGAATGAGCAAAAGTACCCCCACACACGAATGGAGGAAGTATTTATAACATGGACTGAAAAACGAACCATTACGTGCCTCTGCGGGGTGATCGGACGCTCCGGTCGTGTTGACCGGACACGCCAGTCAGTTCACCCCGAATTCCAGTGATCAAATGGTGACCGGACGCTGGACAGCGTCCGGTCATCACTGATCGGACGCGTCCGGTCGTGATTTTCCCTCTCTGAAACCTTACTAGAGTCGACCGGACGCTGGCCCTTAGCGTCCGGTCACTTCACCTCTCAGCGTCCGGTCACTTCCAGACGACTTCACCTTAATCAAATGAACTGACTGGACTCTACGCCAGCGTCCGGTTAGTATTTGACCCTCCATTCACTTCTAACTTTCGATCGTACGTGAATGAAGTTTGCTCCAATGGATCTAAGGGCTTTTTAGGAGCTACCTAGTGCTAGGTTTAGCAAGTGTGCACCACACCTAACCCACTAGACTCATCTAGGTTAAGCTACTCGTCCATACCCCCCTTAATAGTATGGCCAAAGGAAAAACAAAGTCCTGAACTACACTAAGTGTCTCTTAAACACCAAACGACACTTAGAACTAGTCCATCCTTAACCTTGTCGTCCATCCTTTAAAAACCGAAACGATTTCCATCGTAGGGCATGGCCACCATGATAGCCCAATCGATCTCTATTACCATGACCTAACTTAATTGCCTCTGCAAGACACACGTTAGTCATAGTAATCACGTATTGTCATTAATCACCGAAACCCAACTAAGGGCCTAGATGCTTTCAGTGTGTTTATATAGGCTGCCACAACGGCAAGTGTGGCGACGTGAACGTGTTAATGACTGAAAAAGTCCAAGTTTAACCTACCAAAGAACTTTGCAAACCTACCTTGATTTTAATATTTTCACATGCAGTACAGTAACAAATCCAATGTGATCTCTTTGGAATGTGTATTCTTTCTTTCTTTGTTGTTTTTGGGTGGAAGGGTCATGCTTATTATCCTTTAAAATTAGTTCTAAAATATTAGGAAGTAAACCATAAAATGGGGTTATTCCTAGTACACTAGTAGAGAAATGGCCTTTCATCCTCTTCGATTTTGGGCTTTAGTATTGGTATTTTTTGCGTCCGGGAGTAAAGGAAGAATTAGTCCCGGTTGGAGCTACCAACGGGGACTAAAGACCCCTGTCCTGGCACGCTTTCACAGCAGGCCACCTTTAGTCCCGGATGGTAATACCAACCGGGACTAAATGGTGACCTTTTAGTCCCGGTTGGTGTCACCAACCCGGATTAAAGGTCTCCCACCCGGGACTAAAGGTACCCCATAGGTCAATTCAAAAGGAGTGTCTAGGACCCTATCACATGTGGTGTACAACTGAATTGATAATTAGTTTATGCACGAGGAAAGAGGTCCTGGGTTCGAATGTCACACATCGCAAGAGAGGTCTCCCTACAATTTTGTTTATTGTTCTCCTGATGATGGACCTTTATTCCCGGTTATGTGACCCGGGACTAAAGGCCAGAACCTTTAGTCCCGGATTCGTGGTCCCGGTTGGAAAACCGGGACTAAATCCAGTTCCCAACCGGGACTACAACCTATTTCTCTACTAGTGGTAATTACGAATATTTATCTAAATTAACACAGGTCAATGAGTCCTTTTGGACGGCGTGATTTGTTAATTGTTACCAGGTAAGATACTTGTTTTGTAATGGTGATTATGACATTCCCAGTAATCACGTTAGCTGATGGTGGACTGTGATAGTTGCGTAAAGAACAATATTGGATCAAATGGTCGATCCATGCGTTTGTGCTTACATAAGGATAGAAAGAGTCAACTCCTCATGTTTCCAATGTTTACTTGGTCACCATTTTATCGGGAGCTAACATACATAAATTAATCGAGTGGAATGCGCGCTTCTGTACCAAGGTGGGGACGAACTGGTAAAGGGTAGCCACCGCGCACGCTTTACTTTTGAGTTAATCAGGTGAAGCTTCTGTCTATCAGTACAGTGAGGTAAGCCATTTGGTTGCCTGCTCCCTGACTTTTTCAGATTATATCCGCAATTCATTAACGTCCTGCTGCGTCAGGTAGCGACTTTTTTTTTGATCGATCAACCATTTGGTTGGGTCAGCAGTGTTGACCTTGGCATTTCGATGGTACGGCAGTGATGCGCGCCTATTTCAAAATATAAAAAAGAATGGAAAAACGGGACTGTGCCTGCACCCCTGCCACACCTAACCGTGTTGAAACAAAAATTTGGGTCCAAAGGTAAAGAATCACTACCTGTCTGAGTTACAGGTTGACAATATCCGGCAGGGAAATCCTACCTATCACTGCTGGTTGAAGCTTCAAACCTTATCACCGCCGGTTCCAAAGCAATGAACAGTGATGGCCGATAGTGATTTTATATTTTGTAGGGGTGGCTTATGCCAATATGACAACTGTAACAAGATGCATTATTGGGGATGGTTAGTCATGCTTTATAAGAGAACTTATAAAAAATAAACACTAGTTTACACTACTGCACAACTTCATCTCACTGCCGGTTCAACTAGTACATAGAGAACCCCAAAGTGAGCTGTGTTAGCGGGTGCTATCTCGTCCCTTATTTCTCGTACACTTGTCGTCCATCATACTTGTTTCACCGTCTTGTTTGTCACATCTGGTACTTGGAACACCTTTAGGCTAGCAACCAGAACAGTTCCTCCATCCCTGATCCCATCAACAAGGGAGGCGAGCTGCCGTGAGCAGGCCGAGCACGCATGGGGCGAGCTATCTGCGGCGGCACACACATGGCGAGCTGCATCTGCTGGACGGCGAGCGCGGCTGCATGGGCGTGCGATGGCGGCAGTGTTAGCAGGCGGGCAGTGGCGGGGCGGGACAACAGCACTGGAGTCATGGACCATGATGGCGACGTGGGGTGCTTGTCGCCGGTGAAGGGACCGGTGAAGACCTGGTGAGGGGACCTACGAAGACCTTAGCACCTGGCCTGCGCCGGAGGCGATGCGAAGCAGTAGCAGCGGGATGTGTGCTGCGGGATGGCGGAGGGTGGAGGTTAGCAGCATGAAGGGGCAGGGGCAGGTCGTCAGCGTCAGCTGGGAGGACTGGGAGGCACCGGTGCAGGGTGTGGAGGAGACATGGCGGCGTCGGTGTCGGTGGTAGGGCGTGGCATCGGACGGGGCCGGGTTCACGAGGATTTCGAGGTTTCTGTTTTACCCAAGAGACTTTTGCCTTCTTTTTTTTACAAAGCTGAGCGGACCGGTCCTGGGGAAAAGGATGAGACAAGGCCGGGCGTAGCTTACTTGGGGTTGAAGCGAAGGTAGCATGGCAGACGATATCTGTTTCATAATTTTTATAGTTGTAGAAGAGACGAAGAGATGGACCATCTGCTGCGATAAAGGAGCTCTATATAGTCTAGATTTTTTTTGTCGAATACACAAAAGATTTGCGTATCATTGTATTAAGTAGAAGAGTTTAAGCAAATATACAACGCGCTTCTATCGAGCGCCGAAGGAGGTTGACCTAACACAGCCGTAGCTGGACCATCCTAGCAAAATACCTCTTGTTTCGATATTACATAAAAGGAAACAACCAATGCCGATGCAGCGATGCGACCTAGGAGATGGCCTTGGACGAGCCCTTTCCAACGGCCGGGAAGAGCGTGTTATTATATGCATCTAGTGACCACCTATGATACTTGACTTTCGTTATTATATGCATCTAGTGGAACACACTGGTCGTGTGGCTCCTAGGCCTACTGGGTTTATTAATTTAATCTTAGCTGCCGGTTGATAGTTCAGTTTAGCTTAGTAATTTTGAAGGCTCCATGCAATAATTGTCTCCAAATTACCGTCCAAAAATATTTTTTGTGTAACAACATATCATAAAAAAACAATATTCAATAAATTTTGTAGGATCCTCACGTAATTCAGTTTAAATATTCGAAAAAGGACATGGTGGTATAGCTTGCAGCAGAGACACAAAACAGTGATTGGTTCCAAATACTTCCCATTTATTGTATTATATCTCGACCGTAGCATGTCGTCGTTACACACAGGAGTATGCAAAATGCATATAAACGTATCTTGGTACAATGAAGTGAGTCTCAATTTACTTAGTAGTGGTTGTTCTCCCATAATTGACCTTGGAGCCAATCAATTGTTCCCTTTTGCACCTGGAAAGCCTTGGCCAAGACATCATCTGAGATCGGTGGTTTTGATCCAAAGACTGCATTGGCAATAGTAATAGCCCCAGGGTTCTGGCTGCTTAGTGCAGCGATTGCGACTGCTGGTTTGTCATGGATCGGGTTGAATTGGAAGTGTATGAGCCCTTGGGGGAATACAAACACGTCACCATTATTGAGAACCTTGGCGAATAGCGTGTTTTCCGGGCCGTAGGAGGTGATTTTTATTTTACATCAGTTTTGGCTCAATCCGTATGTAAAATTAGTGTGCACACTAGCTGTCGGTGCAGAAAGTGACTAACATGTAAATATTTGTAGTTTTACCGTACGTTGTGATCGGAGGTGGCCTAGCACTCAATGACACAGGGTTTATATTGGTTCAGGCAACGTGCCTTACGTCCAGTTTGAGTCGGTCGGTGACTTTATTCTTGAGCCCAGGTGCTCGAAGTTTACAGTGGGGTTACAATTGAGAAAGAGAAAGATGGAGGGTGCAAGAGGTCCGGTCGGACTCCGGTCGGAAGGGCCGAGAGCGACGGGAACTCCGCTATGAGCTAAGTGTTCGAGCGTGTGCTCGTGATTTGAGCCTGGTGGTTCTGCTGTTGCGTAGTAGTGAACTTGATCGATCTAATGAATCTCCCTGTTGGAAGGGAGCGCATCCCCTTTTATAGATGAAGGGGATGGCCTTACAAGTGAGAGGGAAGGAGTACGTTTGCTGCTAAGTCTTGCTTCCCACGCCAGTAGGTACAAGGTGATGGTAGGCGCCCACAATACTGTTGGATGTCAGATGCACGTGAGAGGTTGTATTGTCTTCTTCGGGCATGGCAGACATCGGTGCCTGCCACACTATTGATACCTGGAGGCATGCAAGGGGTTTTACCATGTTCGCCTAGCACGGTAAATGCCGGTGCCCACAACACTGTCGATGCCTAGAGGCATGTGGGGGGAGCCTTACCGTATGGGAGTTAATGGCGCCCACAATATTGTAGGGGAAAATGTCGGCGCCTATAACACTGCTTGGGTTCTATCGTGCCTGGGAGGTCGCAGAGTACTATTTCTACAGGTGTATAGGGTATGATCCCTGGTATTGCGGCTTGACTCGTGCGCCCTGCCTTACTTTCTCCATCCGTTTCTTGGTCCTTACCGAGCGGGTGTCCCCAGTCGGTTGGTTCTAGTCGGCTCCGATCGCGCGGTGGCTACCCTTTACCAGTTCGTCCCCACCTTGGTACGGAAGCGCGCATTCCACTCGATTAATTTATGTATGTTAGCTCCCGATAAAATGGTGACCAAGTAAACATTGGAAACAAGAGGAGCTGACTCTTTCTATCCTTATGTAAGCACAAACGCATGGATCGACCATTTGATCCAATATTGTTCTTTACGCAACTATCACAGTCCACCATCAGCTAACGTGATTACTGGGAATGTCATAATCACCATTACAAAACAAGTATCTTACCTGATAACAATTAACAAATCACGCCGTCCAAAAGGACTCATTGACCTGTGTTAATTTAGACAAATGTTCGTAATTACTAGGAATAACCCCATTTTATGGTTTACTTCCTAATATTTTAGAACTAATTTTAAAGGATAATAAGCATGACCCTTCCACCCAAAAACACCAAAGAAAGAAAGAATACACATTCCAAAGAGATCACATTGGATTTGTGTCGATATTTCACCACCGATAGCCTGCCACGACTGAAATGGATGAAACATGAACGATGTATATAGGACCATAATAGGATTCTACTTTATCCTGTGGAGCTAGAGACTGGCCAGTTTTTAATGATGTTCATGGGATCAAGACAGTGGTGTACACCACTGTCTTAACACCTTGATGGACACCGGGGGACATCAAAGATTTCACTAGCCACACGCCTGGACATGCAACACTTGGGAATCAGGAAGGAGCTACATCTTGTGGAGCTAGAGACTGGCTAGTTCAAACTTCCGGTTGCGTCATGGACATTGAAGAAGGAAGAAAAGCGTACGCTTATTTCTTTCTTCAATGAACTCAAAGTCCCGACGGGCTACTGTGCGAACCCAAAGAGGCTAGTGAACATGAGAGAACTCAAGTTCAACTATGGCCCTATGAAGGCCCATGACTGTCATGTCATTATGACTTAGCTACTCCCTGTTGCCCTGCGTGGTATCCTCCCCCGAAAGGTCCGCGCCCCAATCATAAAGCTTTGCTCGTTCTTCAACGCGATCTCAAAAAAGGTCATTGATGTGTCCACGCTAGAGCAGCTATAGCAGGACATAGTCGAAATTCTTGTTAGGCTTGAGATGCATTTCCCGCCGACTTACTTTGTTATCTCATTGTATTTGCTCATTCATCTTGTTGACCAAATTAGAGCCCTTGGGCCAATGTACCTACATCAGATGTTCCCTTTCGAAAGATTGATGAAAGTTTTCAGGAGGTATGTTAGGAACAGATTTAGGCTAGAAGGGGGCATGGTTGAAGGATGGTCAATGGAGGAGGTCATTGAGTTTTGCACATATTATCTGGACATCAAAAGGATCGGAGTTCCAAAATCTTATCATGAGGGAAGACTACGTGGCAAAGGAACGATCAGGGAGAAATCTGTTATAGTAGATGACCCTATTTCTTTCAGACAGGCACATTTCGCTATTCTACAGCAAGCCAAGGGTGTGATGCCATACATTGATGAGCACAGGCAATCGCTGCAAACTCTGTATCCGAGCAGGTCACAGGCTTGGCTAGATAAAAACATAAGGAGGAATTTGTCAGCTGGTTGCGACGTCGCTTGCTTGGAATAAAGTTGGGTAATCAACTAGATGCCTTAGCCAAGGGACCTTCGAGTACATATCTTAAGTACCAAGAGTATGAGATCAATGGATTCATATTTTACACAAAAAAGCAAGATGGAAAGAGCACATACCAAAATTGTGGTATTCGTTTTGATGCTCACGACGAAAACGACAATGTGCAGGCGACATACTATGGTTTCATAGAGGAGATATGGGAGCTAACCTACGGTCCGTTACGCTGCTAGTGGGTCTGGCTCGAGGAAAACAACACTAACAGCGAATGGTTCACTACCATTGATCTCACTAAGACCACATACAGAGACGACCCCTTCGTCCTTGCAAGAGATGTTATGTAAGTCTTCTATACAAGGGACAACAAGACAAAAGGAAGGCTAAAAATAGTCCTAGAAGGGAAAAGGAAGATTGTCGGTGTCGATGGAGTGACGGACGAAGAAGACTACAGGGGCTATCAGGAAATGCCTCCATTCGGGGCGAACATACCGCTACCTATCCTTCAAGAGGGTGACGAACCTACTTATGTATGAATTGATCACAATGAGGCCTCATTGTTGATGCACCTAAAGATAGTTAGATTATTGTTAACAATGTAATCATTATACAGACATTGTATCAATAATTCGCACTGAATATTTAATTTATATTTTGTGCGCATCTCTACAATTTAATTATTGACTATATAATCAAATATTAAGATGATGTTCACAAACACTATTATTTGATAATTATAGACCATTAATTAATTATCATAGAATTAAATAATCAAGACAAATATTTGTATTATTTTAGAATATAAACTAACTGCATTATTTCTATTAATAAATAAATAAAGGAAAGCAAACTAAGCGAACTCCCTATCCTAGCTCAGCGGTTAAGGCCGCACACTCTATACTCTGAGACCCGCGCTCGAATCCTAGGCGGGCAAAACTTTTTTGATTTTGCATTTATTATTTAGTAGTGCATTATGACAGGATAAAAGAAAAAGAACAACTAATTCTAACGTAATCCCTATTCTAGCGTAGTGGTTAAGGCTCCAAACTAAGAAACCCGAGACCTAGGATCGAATTCTAGGCTCATAATTTTTTTTATATTTTTTATAAAAAGGCTACGAGACTATGATTTTTTTAATATTTTTTTACTAAAAGGCTGCAATGGCGGCAGGGCCCTTCACTGTCGGTTTTGGTTTTAAAACCAGCAGTGATAGCACTGCGATGGCAGGCTCCAAACCTTTTTTTACTAAAAGGCTGTGATGGTGGCAGGCACTTCACTGCCAGTTTTGGTTTTAAAACCGGCAGTGATAGCTTCTATCACAGTCAGTTGCTCAAACTAACACAGAAGGCCCAATTCACTGTTGGTTTTTAAACTAAAACCAACAGTGATGTGTAGATGCTCCTCACATGCCAACAGTACTCCCATGACCACAATAGTTGGAACACTGCTTCCACCTACCCCGACAACTTTAGTTCAAAAATAAAAATGTACCACGACTGCTGGCCCCTATAAAATGGCCCTCGGCCAGGAGCTAGTCTGTCCATGCATGTTGGTTTCAGCCAGGCCTTATCAGCCATGATACAATGTTTTTTCCTCTCACAACAAACCACATATATCGTTATGCATCATAGTCCACCAAAATGGTGCACACATGAGGCAACCTTCACTGTTGGTTCTATTTAAAAACTGGCAGTGATGTCCATGCCCCCTATATAAAACAAACTGCCGGTCACATTCATCGATCCCACCCACCCATGAACTCTCTTAGTCTTATTTCTCACGTTTCACTCTCACTTCTCAAGACATCCACTCTCTCTCTACGTGATTTGGTCATGGCTCCTGTATTTTTCAATGGTATTGATATGTTGTCTTCTCCAATATTCTATCTATATTCATTTGATCTATATTTATATTCATTTTTTCTTTGCATTCTACATTTATATATATTCTTATTCCTTGCATTCCATCTATATTTAATTATGCTGCCACATTTTACTTGGAAGAATTTTTTTGTGCATATATTTTATGTTCATATTTTTTTTTGCATTTTATCGATTAGGTGGTATGAACAACGGACCTCCCCACCACAAGAACCAGGTTTCAACCCTGGCGATGAGCCATTCGCTCCTAATGTGGCCATTCCACGGTTCCCTGTTCCAGCTATTGTATGAAATATTTTTCAACATCTTTTGTTTTTTTATGTTAACAAATAAGTGTAATTAGTTTAATATCATTGTTGCATGCATATATGTCGCAGACTATATCCCTAATAGATTAGCTGCGAACAGCACTTAACTGGTTCTTTATCTCGGATATCGTCGAGAACATGTCATCTAATGCAAGTGGTTGGCTATGGACGTGTGAACTCAATTTTTTCATCCCTGTGAGTGGCTTAAATCATCGGAACCATATCCACGGAACGAGAATACAAAGCCTAGACGTGATAAGTGCCCAATTAAGTGTCGTGCGCATCTATTTAGAGGCACTTCGATGTATTTGCTGTGATGTGCCTGATTTCTCGCACTTCAAGGCACTTGCTTTGAATGCTGGTGATATCCCCGTCCCGCAAGCAAGCGAATGGTTTGCGAGCTAAAACTATGCGGATGTGGTAAAATGGTCACTTATACCTGAGTCATGGTTATTTGTTGTTTATTATTGTAATAATATTCTCTAATTTTTTTTCTTTTTCTCCACATGCAGATTGCGCTACAGGACCGTACCTATGCTGCATGTGGCTTATGGAACGTTCGAGACCAAGCTACGGAGCAACTCGGGTACGATTGGGACTTCTGCAATGGAAACCTCGGCCAACTCACTATAGAAGGACGCCAGTACTGTATAAGGATTACTAACAGGGGCAGTGGTCGTTTAGTAGGTTACATCTATGGTTGACCATTCTTTCGGTATTGTGAGGCACGAGAGAGTGCACTCATACTGGCATTGGACTTCATCGATACAAGCGGATACATAATCCGTGACATCAATTACCATATATGGCTATAGAGGCATGTTAGTGTGCGTGGCCCGATCGATCCCGGCGGTGATTCTGATAGTAATTAATGTTTATTTAGCTAGGTTTTTAAGGTCGTAGTTTAATTGGGTTCTAATTTTAATATGTACGGCTTTATGTGTTTAATTATTATCATGCATGTAATTCGTGTAACATTTGTTGGGCAACTAGAAATATACATTCCGGTGTTGTATTGGTCTCAAAATTATTCTCAGGCTTGCATGTGCCACGTGTGAAGGAAACACCAAGTTTGGGATTTTTCGGAGATGGTTTGCTACTTTCTGAGGTTTAATTGAATTTCTGCGCGACGATACCTATTAATTATAGGTTGAACTGAGTCTACCCACGAAAAGATCCAAAATAGTGCCAAACTTTTACACAAGCTCTAATGTGCCCTGGGAATAAGAATTTTGTGGAGGTGGATGAAAAAATCTATTGGGTCCAAGATGAAATTCACCCTCTTTTGTCTCATTTGGTACAGAGAAAATATAATAAATAAAAAAAATGATCAGAAAAACCTAAGATCCTGTGTAGGGTCTTAATTTGGGTGTACATGCTTACCAAAAAATTTTCAAGGCATTTCGACATAGGCAGAGTATACATGCTTCACAAAGGTACATTTGCCTTTTCATCGAACCAGGACTATATACATAGGTTATCAAGGTTTCTATAGTTCATAGGCATTCCGATGTCGTATTGGTCTCAAAATTATTCTTAGGCTTGTACGTGCCACCTGTGAAGGAAACACCAAGTTTGGGATTTTTCGGAGATGGTTTGCTACTTTCTGAGGTTTAATTGAATTTCCGCGCGACGACACCTATTAATTATAGGTTGAACTGAGTCTACCCATGAAAAGATCCAGAATGGTGCCAAACTTTTACACAAGCTCTAATGTGCCCTAGGAATAAGAATTTTGTGGAGGTGGATGAAAAAATCTATTGGGTCCAAGATGAAATTCACCCTCTTTTGTCTCATTTGGCACAGAGAAAAATATAATAAATAAAAAAAATGATCAGAAAAACCTAAGATCCTGTGTGGGGTCTTAATTTGGGTGTACATGCTTGCTAAAAAAATTTCAAGGCATTTCAACATAGGCGGAGTATACATGCTTCACAGAGATACATTTGTCTTTTCATCGAACCAGGACTATACATATAGGTTATCAAGGTTTATGTGGTTCATAGGCATTCCGGTGTCGTATTGGTCTCAAAATTATTCTCAGGCTTGCACGTGCCACGTGTGAAGGAAACACCAAGTTTGGGATTTTTCGGAGATGGTTTGCTACTTTCTTAGGTTTAATTGAATTTCCACGCGACGACACCTATTAATTATAGGTTTAACTGAGTCTACCCACGAAAAGATCAGGAATGGTGCCAAACTTTTACATAGGCTCTAATGTGCCCTAGGGATAAGAATTTTGTGGAGGTGGATGAAAAAAATCTATTGGGTCCAAGATGAAATTCACCCTCTTTTGTCTCATTTGGCATAGAGAAAAATATAATAAATAAAAAAAATTAGAAACACCTAAGATCCTGTGTGGGGTCTTAATTTGGGTGTACATGCTTGCCAAAAAAATATCAAGCCATTTCGACATAGGCGAAGTATACATGTTTTACAGAGGTACATTTGCTTTTTCATCGAACCATGACTATACATATAGGTTATCAAGGTTTCTGTGGTTCACACACATTCTAGTGTCGTATTGGTCTCAAACTTTTTTTGGCTTGCATGTGCCACGTGTGAAGGAAACACCAAGTTTGGGATTTTTCAGAGATGGTTTGCTACTTTTTAAGGTTTAATTGAATTTCTGTACGACAACATCGATTAATTATAGGTTGAACTGAGTCTACCCAAGAAAAGATCTGGAATGGTGCCAAACTTTTACATAGGCTCTAATGTGCCCTAGGGATAAGAATTTTATGGAGGTGGATGAAAAAATCTATAGGGACCAAGATGAAATTCACCCTCTTTTGTCTCATTTAGCACACAGAAAATATAATAAATAAAAAATGATTAGAAAACCTAAGATCCTTTGTGAGATCTTAATTTGGGTGTACAAGCTTGCCAAAAAAATTTCAAGCCATTTCGACATAGGAATACATATGCTTCTATTTATTCAGTATATAAAAGAATTTTTTTAATATATATAAACATCACTGTCGGTTTCAAAAAATCGGCAGTGATGAGAAGAAACTGATAGTGATCCTAGTTATCACTATCGGTTTATTTTGAAAACCGGCAGTGATATGTAAAAAATGAAAAAAAATTGTGCCAGCCCTCGAGTTGGAGCTTGGTTCTCGGGCTGCAGAGTTCAGAGACTTAACCGCTGCGCTAGTATAGGATGTGTGCCAAGTTTTATTTATTTTTTCTTTTTGACCTTCAGATCACTTAATAAATTATAAAATTAAATCAAAAAATTGAGGCGCCCGGGATTCGAACATGGGTATTGGGGGCTAAGTTGTGGGGTCTTAACCGTTGAGCCAATAGGAGGTATTCGAAAGAAGTAGAAAAGATAACTTACTTATGCTAGAACCGCTATATGACAATCACTGCCGGTTTAAAGAAAGGCCCGGCAGTGATATTTATATATCACTGTCGGTTTAGACTTATAGCCGGCAGTGATGTACCCTTATCACTGTCGGTTTATAATTAGAACCGACAATGATGAGGTCTAGTATAAAAGCCCGACGCGGGTTGAAATTATCTAAATTTCAACCCCACGCCAACCGTTCCCAGCCCCGCGCTCCTCTTCTTCGACGCCGATGCCCGTGCACCGCCCCACGCCGAAGCACCCATCCACCGCCCCCCGCGCCGCCGTTCCCAGCCCTACGCTCCTCTTCTTCGACGCCGACGCTCGTGCACCGCCCCACGCCGGAGCACCTGTCCATTGCCCCCGCACCACCGTTCCCAGTCCCATGCTCCTCTTCTTCGATACCGATGCTCGTGCACCGCCCCACGCCAGAGCACTCCCCACGCCTTCCAGTGCCCCACGCCGGAGCACCGCCAAGGCCTTCAGGAGCTCACGGACAGCTACTTTCCCACCCCCATGGTGAGTGCATGGCTCACTGCCAGCTAAGTGTTTGATGAAATGCCCCACTGTTGTTGTCTTCCCAATAGCAACCGGTTCCTATTCGATTAAGTTACATGCTTTTACTCCTTGGTTTAGCTATCCTTGTATGTACATGCTGTTACATAAACCAGTTAGTTTTTCCCTAATGAGATTATGCTACCTACTGATTTGTTGAGGACCTAGTAATCATGGCCCTAAACTGTTTAAGAACCATTGGTGTTATTTGCATGTTGTCGCAACAAGTTATTCCCTCGAGTCATAGCTAAGTGACCTTTTGTGCCGTGTGCAGTCTAAGTATTTAAACATTGATCATCAACACCCCTTGACATAGTTAGATTGAATATGTGACAATGATATGAGCATATCTGTCTCGAATAGTAGTTGCATAATGTTATGATATCTCTGTACTTTGTAATTATTGCAAGCAATGGAAACTAGTAGTCAAAGGTACACGTTAATGACTATGGACGTCTTATTTATGACAGCAGGGAGTATTCCATTTGTGTAAGAGTTAGATAAGAATTTCTGCTCTTGCTTAAGCAATGATGGATTCTTGTCAAATGTGTACATGTATAATCGCTATAGGTAGAGTGTCAATTGATTTTGATGGTATGTATAGCATGCTTAAAAAAGGCATCTATAGATGTTTGTTCCAAGAAAAAAGTTAAAACAACTTTTAAAATTGGCTCAGCAGTAGCAGCAAGTATGATTACTAAACCACATTGATCTCCGAATAATAAACAATCCAATTATTGAGATAATTTTTTATCATGTCAAGGATAAAGACCATTAAATAGATTTAGTTTGCCCATATAACTTAAATAATAACTCTTGTTCAGTGAGTTACCATTACCACTTACGACATGCCTAATTTACTTAAATGTATAGGCAACCATGGCATGGTATGTAGTGCAGGTTGGTCACATGCCTAGAGTTTATCGAACCTGGGAAGATTGCTATGCTCAAGTCAATCGCTACCCTGGTAATTTGCACAAAAAATACAACACAGAAGCTGAAGCTTTGAGGGCCTACTATAGTCATCCGGCCTACCTTATAAACCATGGGCAACCACTCTACTATGGTCTAATGAATGCAAACCATGGCCATCCGCTGGCACTGGAGATCAAAGAGAAGCCACCCGCCGGAGATGTGAAGATTAGGAGAATTGATCCTTGGTCTTGGAAAGATGTCATGCTTTTATTTATGGCTATGGTCATCGCTTTTCTTATTTGGAAGTTGATGTAGGCTTAGTTTCGTAGAACAGTAGGTGGACTTTGTTGTATGTGGTCAATCAAACAATGAATTTGTTCTAGGTGAACATATGCTATTATTTGACTTTGTTGTATGTGGACTTATTATTAGACTTTGCATTGGACATATTATATATATGTGAACATATGCTATTAGTAGTTGTCCGCGGCCAAAACTAACCATGATCGTGTCATAGCCATGACTAATCATCGCCTGTTACCCCATCACCGAAGAACAGATCGGCAACAAGAAGCGGCTGATATTGCTAGGATGGGAGAGCCGCATGATTCGACAAATGGTGACGGTGTCAATCAGGTCGGTGAGAACGAGTAGCCATGGACCCCGTCTGGCCTGCTCGATCTGTGTCAAAATGACCAAGAGGGTCATAGCTTACTTGGTGTCTCTAGCAGGGGCCACCGCCGGTCGAGGAGCCAGAGGGTTTGGGTAGCAAGAAGGCCAGATCCAAGCGAGGCGTGTCAAAGATTCCTATTGGTAGTAATGCACACTGGCACATTATTGAGTTCGATGAATTCGGGGGGATCCACTCTCACCGCCTATAGCTTTGACCAAATACAAGATTATCCTTGGGTTACTTGTTAGGGACTTCATCCCGATTAAGTATAGAAAGTGGATTGGGAAAGATGATGACCGGTGGAGGGTTCCCAAAAGCAAGAAGGATTACATATGGGATGTCAAGATCCTAGAGTATTTCACTTTCCTAGCCGAGTATGACAGGGAGTTAGTCAAGGAAAAAAGTAAAAGAAATCATGGGGACATGCTTCAAGAATTTCAAGGGGACATTGTACAAGAATTTTGTCCTCCAAAATAAAGAACCAGATTTTGATGGTGGACAGTTTAGCAATCAGAAGGACTTCTGGCAGGATTTCAAAGAATATAGGTTATCCGAGGAGTACTTAGAACTAAGTAGGATGAATAAGGAGAATTCACAGAAAGCGACGAATCCTCATCATCTCGGCTCTTGTGGCTACGCTAAAAAGATGCCAGAATTTGAAGCAAAACTTCAAAAGATAGATTGCCTTGCTGAGGAAGGCGTTGAGGTTGAGACCGCTGATTGGGAGCCTAGATCGGTATTATACTATATGGCGAGAAATGTACGGCACGCCGAGGATGGGAGCTTTAGCTCCTCAAATCAACCCATGAGCGAACTTATTCAGAGGATCTCCTAGGTAACTGAGGAGGTGAGGCAAGGGACTCGCACTTCTAATAGGGAGAAAGACAAGCTCACCCAAGCACTCAGAACCAAGGAGCACCCTAGTCGCACTAGAGGCACCGATGTTGTTCCTTGGAAACTAGCATTCCCCTAAGAATCTAACACTTACCGAAGCCGCTCGAGGGGTAGAGCGGAACAGGAGGCAGAGTATTTGAGGAGACTAAAAGAGATGGAAGACAGAATGGAAGCATGGATTGAGGCGACCGTTGAAGCACGAGTCGAGCAAATTTTGCTGTCTAAGGGGTCAGTAGTACCACAAAACCCTACTCCTACTGCCTTTAGCCCACAGTTTAGGGGTCGCAGCAGCTGTGGATTGACTTCGCTCGATGAAGAAGAGGCGAATGTGCCTCATCTGGTGGACGACATCACTGAACCCATCAATGTCAGGATGTACATCTGTCAGGAATGGACGAAGGACAAGGTGGCGCTCAGCTAGGCCTGGCCTATGGGAGACGGGACAATTAATGGCCGCCCAATTCCACTGGGGTACGCTCACGTCACCATTGATAGAATGCTTGATAAGAAGTTTAACAAGATACCCATTGAGTATCCCGTAGTGGAAGACAGGCCAAAACTTGGTCAAAACAAGGGCTCTCAAGTGGCCTGTCGCAAATGCTTCATTAAGCTTGTCCATCAATTGTCCTCTGATGATGAGGACGACTACGAGTCTTCGCCCACCCATGATGATCACTCACCATCTCCCAGCAAAGATAACTCCCCTCCTCATCTGGAGCCATCACCCCCAAGAAGACAGAGGTCTCCTTCTATTCCTCCTCGTCCGACTCCATCTTCATCAGCCCTGAGAAAAGAGACTCCTCCTCCCCCTCCTCCTCCATCTTCATCAGCGTCGGGAAAATAAAATTCTCGTCGTCATCCTCCTCCTTCTCCTCCACCTTAGCCCAAAATAAGATCAAGGACATCCTCGCAGTCGCAAAAAAGGTCCTTGGATTCGGTCGCTAATGCTCCCAAAGTGGACCAATAGAAAACAAAAAGGCCATTCAGTGGCAGCGTTACCACCTTGATGAAAGAAAAATTTACAGCACACATCTCGAAGGAAGATTGTGTTAGTTTCTTCAATCTCTGTGCCTCACTGCCTTCGTATTTGTTGAAGTCCGAATTCAAAAGGCAAACACATAATAAATATGCTACAACAAGAGACGAAGAAATACACAATAAATATTTAAGCAACATACAGAAGTACATCGAAGTCAACCCAGGATTAACCATGGAAGAGGCCGCGACCATCTATTATGATGTACAAGGGACGACAACACCGGCAATGAAGTATGAAAGGGGCAATCTTTTGGTTTCTGATGAGGAGTATAAAAATCTGACAACATATATGCGCTAGTTGCATGAATATTACATGGCTCAAGCAACAGAGACGGATGACTTTGGTTTTGAGGATATTATCCGTTCGCCACATGTTTTCCATTATCCTGAAGAAGAGAAGTTCAATGTCGAGTGGGAGTGCTTGTTTTAGCTATACTAGAAACGCTCTCTCGATGTTCAAATGTTGACGCTGTGGACTATGTAAGTACCCTACACGCACGATATTATAATTAACTACTCTCTCGAGACAAATTGTTAACTTTTGAGCACTTCTCATGCTGAATTAGTACCCTATACGCACGATATAACTATTATTTTCTAATCACACATACCGCTTTCTAATGTTTCTTCCTTTAATGTTGCTCAGTGTCCAAAGAAGACATATCGGTGGGACGTCGGTCCCATTCAAGGTTGTCGATATGGAGGGGAAGTACCTGTCACAGCCGGCAGGAAACAATGAATGCGGGTTTTATGTAATGTGGGCAATGCTTCACTACATCGGTGGGAAATCGGAAGAAGCCGATAAGTTGGTGTGTATAATCCTCATTTCAATTATGTCTGTTAATAATTCAACAAAATGATTTAATGTTCCTCTTTGGATATCATCTTTTTTGAACGACAGCGCAAGAAATATAACCACCAAAGGCTGTTAGACATGGAGATCATCGCACTGCAATCGGAGCTCGCGAAATTCATCTTAGCCGAGGTATTAGAAAAAGATGGAGTATTTTCCATTGCACAATCCGTGAGGTACAAGGACCAGTATGGCCCAGAGCGGTTCGCCAGATTATTGTAAGAAGTCTGAGAAGCATGTGTGAAGTCCAAGAACATTTCTTTTTTATTTTGAGGGATCGAGATGTGGATAAGAACATTTGAATTATATTCATAACATTTGTAATGTTTAATATTGATGGATCTGTCGTCTACGTAACGTATATAAAGCAAAACCCGATTCCACGAAAAAATATAAATTAAAATCAATTATAAAACAATAAAATGCGAATGGGCCATCACTGCCGGTTAGCAACGAACCGACAATGTTGTCTTGCAAAACACTACTGGTTACCAACAAACCGACAGTGTTCTCTTGCAAAACACTGCCGGCTTGAGCCATGAACTGACAATGTTGTCTTGTTCAACACTGCCGGCTTGAGCCATCAACCGACAGTGTTGTCTAGATCAACACTGCCGGCTTGAGCCATAAACCGACAGTGTAGGCTTGCTCAACACTGTTGGCTTTAGCCAAGAACCGACACTCTTGAAGCAACCATCACTGTCGGTTGGGACTATAAACCGGCAGTGTTGTTCAAGTAGACACTATCGGGTGGAGCTAGAAACCGACACTGTTTCCTGCAGATCAATGTCGGTTTTTAAGAACCGACAGTGATGTCAACCCCTCATCACTGCCGGTATGCCAGTGTCGGTTTAAAATCCGACAGTGAAGGGGGTTTTTGAACCGGTGATGTCCAGATCTGGGGTAGTGTATTTATCAATCTCCATGTCGTCATTCGTGACCACTTGAGTCATAGCAGATTCATGTTTCCAATGCTTACATGGTCACCATTTTTTCGGAAGGTAAGGTACATGAATTAATTGAGTGGAATGCTTCCGTAGGTACCAAAAGGCAGGGACGAACTGGTATAAGGCTTACTAACTCATGCGTCCGTTCTATTGGGATTAACCATGGAATACCGTCTTCTGTTGTTGCGAACTCCATTCTATTCCAGCTCCTTTATAACATGATGCATGACTATTCCCACCTCCGTTCCGACACTGATGTGGATCTCATCATTGAGCATTTTGGCTAAACACATCCACTGCTATACAATGCTTAATGGAGGCAGGAGAATTTGATTAATGGAGGCAGGCATCGCAACCGCCTCCAATCAAAGGTCACCGTTAATGGAGACAAACGGAGGCAGTTGCTTCGCCCACCTCAGTTAATCGACCCATTAACTGACATTGACATCTTTACATGCCAGTCTAAGATGCCCTCCTCCATTAATGCTCTCCATAAAACAAGAAAAAAACCAAAAATACTTGTAACTTTGAATAGTCAAACCCACGACTTACGCTCAACACCATCACATCTCTACCACTGCACCTCACGCTAAGAAACTCTATATATAATATGTTATAGTTTTTTATCAATATTTCGTACTCTTATATTGGACATTTTGGCTACGAAATGAACTCAAATGAAAAAACTTTGAACTACAAAGTTTTAAATCTTATCATGTACCACAACTTTGGTATAAGATGTATCTCCATCCAAGATTGTTCAAAAAATTCAAAAAACTGAATCTCAAAATATGTGAATCGAAAACAAATATTTGATACTTTAAACGATTTAAAATAAAAACTTGTCGACATCAAACATGTAGCTCAGGTTGTCCACTGCAACTTTGATATTAACTATGTGAACATTCGAGATCATTTAGGAATTCTAAATTTTGAATTTCAAAATCTACAAACTTAGAACACATATTTTGGACACTAAATGACTTCAAATAAAATAAAGTTGTAGATCATATTGGCAACTATAACTTCCATATAGACCATGTCAACATCGAGATCGTTTGATAATTTTAAATTTCAAAATCTGTGCACTTACAACAATATTTTGAGACCATAAACAGTTTTAATTAAAAAGTTTTCAACTACAAAGTTGTAGACCACGTCGAGAGCTACAATTTTGAAATAAAGTTTGTCTTCATCCGAGTTTATATAAAAAGTTATGAATTTTTTTTGTTGCAATCATTAACCGATGCAGACATCTTAAGACGCCCACCTCCGAAAATAATCAATTAACAGAAGCAATCGACTTAAGTTGTCCGCCTCGGTTAATGGGTTAACGGAGGTGGTCACCTTATCTAGCATTAACGGAGGCGGACGCCCAATGCTGCCCGCCTCCGTTAATCCTTAACTGAGGCGGGCGCTCAGGCAGCGGCCCTGCCACCGATTAACGGAGGTGGCCGCCTAGCCCGCCCGCCTCGGATAATAAAATGGCACCGCCTTGCAAAATCTTTTCTGTAGTAGTGATCTTTGATTACAAATTACAATAAAGTAGAATCCTACTATGGTCCTATATACATCGTTCATGTTTCATCCATTTCAGTCGTCGAATTCTTAAAAACAATTAGTTACAAGGAGAGCTTACACAAACAAGAATGGATCTAAGAAATACAAGGATTTGCTTTTGGGCCATGAGTGACAACTAATTATTGACGTGTTCCGTTTACCCTTGTCACTAATCTTACATTAGTGACATGTTTTAATTTCATTTAACTAATTAAGGTGTCTCCTTCATGCAGTTTGGGCATAATGCCTTAAACTACCGTGTTTGGACTGTTAGACTTCTGATGTGTGTGAACTTTTGTGTTGCATTTGTAAAGTGAATTTAACTAGTCTTTACGTTGTTGGAATTGGATGTGACCACGTATGATACTTGAATTCTGTTACTATATGCATCTAGTGGAACACACTGGACGTGTGGCTCCATGGCCTACTGGGTTGATTAATTTAATCTTAGCTGATCTACCGGTTGATAGTTTAGTTTAGCTTAGAAATACTGTTTATGTAACGGCAATAAATTATGTAGGATCCACACGTACTTCAATTCAAATATTTGAAAAGAACATGGTGGTATAGCTTGCAGCAGACACAAAAATAATGATTAGTTACAAATACTTTCCATTTATTCTATTATATGTTGTCTGTAGCATGTCGTAACTGAATACACAAGAGTATGCAAAATGCATATAAACCTATCATCGTACAATGAAGGTGAGTCCGATTTATTTAGTTGTGGTTGTTCTCCCAGAACTGAGCCTGAAGCCAATCAATTGTCCCCTTTTGTACCGGGAAGGCCTTGGCCAAGACATCATTCGGTGGCTTTGATCCAAAGACTGCGTTGGCAATAGTAATAGCCCCAGGGTTCTGGCTACTTAGTGCCGCGATCGCGGCTGCTGGCTTGTCATGGACCGGATTGAATTGGAAGTGGATGAGCCCTTGGGGAATACAAACACGTCACCCTTGTTGAGAAACTTGGCGAATAGCTTGTTACCGTTGTCTGTTTTTGAGGTGACAAATCCAACATAGAGTGTACCCTCAAGCACGGTGAGAATCTCCGTGGCACGTGGGTGGGTGTGTGGTGGATTTTGACCTAATGGTGCGTAGTCAATGCAAGCCAACGAGATGCCCAGGGTGTTGAGTCTAGGCAACTGCATGACATTGATCAAAGTGACATTGGATCTGACCTTGCTTTTCATTGTGTCCCGGCTTGTCAAGGTTTGTTGCCTTGAAAAAGTCATCTGCGTTCACGGCCATGGGGTCCTTGCAAACAAATCCATTCACCTTCACTGCATATCCAAAGACAAAGAAAAATAGGTACACAGCGGTCAAAAATCACTAGGACACACATGGCGAGCTGCATCTGCTGGACGGCGAGCGCGGCTGCATGGGCGTGCTATGGGCGTGCGATGGCAGCAGTGTTAGCAGGCGGGCAGTGGCGGGGCGGGACAACAGCGCTGGAGTCATGGACCATGATGGCGACGTGGGGTGCTCGTCGCTGGTGAAGGGACTGGTGAAGACCTGGTGAGGGACCTAAGAAGACCTTAGCACCTGGCCTGCGCCGGTGGCGACGCGAAGCAGCAGCAGCAGGATGTGGGATGCGGGATGGCGGAGGGTGGAGGTTAGCGGCATGAAGGGGCAGGGTCAGGCTGTCAGCGTCAGCTGGGAGGACTGGGAGGCACCGGTGCAGGGTGTGGAGGAGGCATGGTAGCGTCGGTGTCGGGGGTAGGGCGGGGCATCGGACGGGGCCGGGTTCACGAGGATTTCGAGGTTTCTGTTTCATCCAAGAGACTTTTGCCTTCTTTTTTTTTACAAAGCTGAGCGGACCGGTCCTGGGGAAAAGGATGAGACAAGGCCGGGCGTAGCTTACTTGGGGTTGAAGCGAAGGTAGCATGGCAGACGATATCTATTTCATAATTTTTATAGTTGTAGAAGAGACGAAGAGATGGACCATCTGCTGCGATAAAGGAGCTCTATATAGTCTAGAATTTTTTTTCTCGAATACGCAAAAGATTTGCGTATCATTGTATTAAGCAGAAGAGTTTAAGCAAATATACAACGCGCTTCTATCGAGCGTCGAAGGAGGTTGACCTAACACAGCCGTAGCTGGACCATCCTAGCAAAATACCTCTTGTTTGATATTACATAAAAAGAAACAACCAATACCGATGCAGTTATGCGACCTAGGAGATGGCCTTGGACGAGCCCTTTCTAACGGCCGGGAAGAGCGCGTTATTATATGCATCTAGTGACCACCTATGATACTTGACTTTCGTTATTATATGCATCTAGTGGAACACACTGGTCGTGTGGCTCCTAGGCCTACTGGGTTGATTAATTTAATCTTAGCTGCCGGTTGATAGTTCAGTTTAGCTTAGTAATTTGGACGGCTCCATGCAATATTTGTCTCCAAATTACCGTCCAAAAATATTTTTTGTGTAACAACATATCATATAAAAACAATATTCAATAAATTTTGTAGGATCCTCACCACTGGTGGAGAACTCACTTCTAGTCCCGGTTGGGAACTAGCTTTACTCCCGGTTTCCCAACCGGGATTAGCAATCCGGGAGTAAAGGTTGGGACCTTTAGTCCCGGGCACATAACCGGGACTAAAGGTTCATCCACAGGAGAAAAATAAACAAAATACTAGAGAGACCTCTCTTGCGGTGTATGAGATTCGAACTCAGGACCTCTCTCCTCGCGCATAAACTCCTTACCAACTCAGATGTACACCACATGTGACAGAGTCCTGGACACTCTCCTTTTGAATTGACCCATGGGGTACCTTTAGTCAAGGGTGAAAGGCCTTTAATCCAGGTTGGTGATACCAACCGGAACTAAAAGGTCACCCTTTAGTCCCGGTTGGTGTTACCAACCGGGACTAAAGGTTGAAGGACCTTTAGTCCGGGTTGGTAACATCAACCGGGACTAAAAGGTTGACCTTTAGTTCCGGTTTTAGGCTCCAACCGGGACTAAAGGTGGCATGCTGCGAAAGCCTGCCAGGACAAGAGCCTTTAGTCCCGGTTGGTAGCTCCAACCGGGACTAATTCTCCCTCTACTCCCGGACGCAAAAAATATCGAGACTAAAGCCCAAAATCGAAGTAGATGAAAGGTCATTTCTCTACTAGTGCACGTAATTCAGTTTAAATATTCGAAAAAGGACATGGTGGTATAGCTTGTAGCAGAGACACAAAACAGTGATTGGTTACAAATACTTCCCATTTATTGTATTATATCTCGACCGTAGCATGTCGTCGTTACACACAGGAGTTTGCAAAATGCATATAAACGTATCTTGGTACAATGAAGTGAGTCTCAATTTACTTAGTAGTGGTTGTTCTCCCATAATTGACCTTGGAGCCAATCAATTGTTCCCTTTTGCACCTGGAAAGCCTTGGCCAAGACATCATCTGAGATCAGTGGTTTTGATCCAAAGACTGCATTGGCAATAGTAATAGCCCCAGGGTTCTGGCTACTTAGTGCAACGATTGCGACAACTGGTTTGTCATGGATCATGTTGAATTGGAAGTGTATGAGCCCTTGGGGGAATACAAACACGTCACCCTTATTGAGAACTTGGTGAATAGCTTGTTTTCCGGGCCGGAGGAGGTGATTTTTATTTTACATCGGTTTTGGCTCAATCCGTATGTAAAATTAGTGTGCACACTAGCTGTCGGTGCAGAAAGTGACCAACATGTAAATATTCATAGTTTTGCCGTACATTGTGATCGGAGGTGGCCTAGCACTCAATGACACATGGTTTATACTGGTTCAGGTAATGTGCCCTACGTCCAATTTGAGTCAGTCGGTGACTTTATTCCTGAGCCCAGATGCTCGAAGTTTGCAGTGGGGTTACAAACGAGAAAGAGAAAGATGGGGGGTACAAGAGGTCTGGTCGGACTCCGGTCGGAAGGGCCGAGAGCGACGGGAACTCCGCTATGAGCTAAGTGTTCGAGCGTGTGCTCGTGGTTTGAACCTGGTTGTTCTACTATTGTGTAGTAGTGAACTTGATCGATCTAATGAATCTCCCTGTTGGAAGAGAGCACATCCCCTTTTATAGATGAAGGGGATGGCCTTACAAGTGAGAGGGAAGGAGTATGTTTGCTGCTAAGTCTTGCTTCCTATGCGGGCAGGTATAAGATGATGGTAGGCGCCCACAATACTGTTGGATGTTAGATGCACGTGGAAGGTTGTGTTGTCTTCTTCGGGTATGGCAGATGTCGGCACCTGCCACATTGTTGATACCTGGAGGCATGCAAGGGGTTTTACCATGTTCGCCTGGCACGGTAAATGCCGGTGCCCACAACACTGTCGATACCTAGAGGCATGTGGGGGGAGCCTTACCGTATGGGAGTTAATGGCGCCCACAATACTGTAGGGGAAAATGTCGGCGCCTACAACACTGCTTGGGGTCTATCATGCCTAGGAGGTCACATAGTACTGTTTCTGCATGTGTACAGGGTACGTCCCTGGTATTGCAGCTTGACTCATGCGCCCTGCCTTACTTTCTCCGTTCGTTTCCTTGTCCTTACCGAGCGAACGTCCCTGGTCAGTTGGTTCCAGTTGGCTCCGATCGTGCCAGTCGAAGAAGAATAGTGAGCAGGGGTCTAGCGCATCCCTGGTCAGAGACGTGGGTCGGAGTCAGAAGCGGTGTTTTGTCCAGGCCTTCCGGTCGGAGAGCCCATTCGGAGGCGTGCTGGAGACCGAAGCAAGCGCTCCGGTCGGAGAGGTGGGCCAGAGTCAGAAATGGGCGTCGTTCTTCCTCGGCCAGGCCTTCTGGTCGGTGATTTGATCGCCCTTCTGGCCTGTCATTTAGGTACTTGGGCTGGCCCATGAGTTGCGCGTTTTTTGCAACGTTGCCTGCTGGGCCGAGCCTTTGTTGGTAAGCCGGTCTGCGAGAGACTCCAGGTTTATGAACCTAATAGGAGCCCCCGAGCCCTTGGGCAATTGGGGTAGAATCGTCTAGGGGATTTTTGTCTTGATGGCGGGTGCGCGCGAGCGCTCCCGCGGGTGTAGTCCCCGTGCCACTGGGCGGTTCAACCAGAACCGTTTGGGGTTTTTTTTGTGTTGCCAGCGAGGGAGGTTTTTGTTTTGGCAGTGGGTGCGCGCGAGCGCCCCCGCGGGTGTTGCCCCCGAACCCCAGGCGATTCAGGTAGAATCGTCTGGTGGGTTTTCCAGTGGGCGTGTGTGCATGTTTTTTAGTCGAGATGGAGTTGTTTAACCAAGGCATCGTTGCGCAGCCAAGGCAGTTTAGTTTTGAGATTGAGAGAGGTGGAGCTCGTGGATCCTGGCGTCGGTGCGCGCCGTGGGATCGGGCGAGGCAGTTAGTTTTAGGGATCGAACGAGACGGAGCTCACGGGTCCTGGCGTTGGTGTGCACCGTGGGATTGGGCGAGTTAGAGTCGTGGATCCTGGCCTTGGTGTAGCCCACGCAGCCAAGGCAGTTAGTCAGTTAGTTTAGGGATCGGGCGAGGCGGAGCGCGTTGATCTTGATGGGGCGAGTTCGGGGTCGCAGTCCTAGGCATTTTGGCGTGTAGTCGAGGCATAGCTTAGGGATGCAGTGAGTTTGGGGTCGCATACCTAGGTTTTTTGGGTGTCTTGAGCCCCCGAGTCCTGTTGGGCTTTGGTAGGGGTCGGTTTAAGTTGTGTGCATTACCCCGTCCTCGGTTTCTCACAACTGGAGAGGCCAAGCTTTGTCACTTGCCTTGATCGCTCGGGCTCGAGTGACGTGCTTGGTGAGTTCGCTAATGGGTATGATCGAGTGGAATCCGGGTCCATCGTTTGTGACAGGTTCGGCATAGCCCTCTTGTGACATTCCACTGCTCCTTTACCTGCAACCCGATAGATGTCTGGGTCGTTCCGGAGATCGACCCGGGTGGCCTAATGGCCCCCCCTCGATGGAGATTCTGTGGGCTTGGTGAGAGGTTTAGGATCAAACAAGAAGGTTGAGATGACCCTGTCTGCTTTGGGGCAGACTGGGCGAGGGCTGCACGGGGCTCATCTACATTTCTCCCCTAGCTCTGTTTGATGTGGGGCAGCCTCGAGCCCTTTGTGGGCTAGTCTTCGAACCCCGGTCGGTCGTTGCTCATGTTGAATGAGGCAACTACCGCTTTGTGACACAACATGGAGCATTGTGATGCATTTCGCCACATGTGCGATGCTTTAGTTCCCGACCCCCGGGCGATTTAGGGCCCAAATTGTCTGGAGGGCTTGGGCGTATGGAATGAATGCTTGTATGAATGTATGAATGATTATATTAAGAAATAGCTAGGGTTGGTAGTGTTACCTTGACGACTCAAGTGACGGGGTCTGAAGAGCTCCAATGGGAAATGTCCGTCCGGGACCCATGATTGTCGTTCGTGGCGGAGTTAGCATGGCCAACATGGGGCATCCCTTTGCTCCTTACCTGTCTCTCGGTGTTTTCCTGAGCCATTCGATCGACTTAGGAAGCCCGATGGTCTCTCCTGGTGGAGATACCATTTTGGGTTTTTCCAAGTCCCACCTAGGGATGCGGAGAGCTGCCTGTGTGCGGTGGCACTTTGGTTCTTGTGCCCGGTGTGCGGTAGTGGTGGGCCATACCCAGGCCATGTCCTATCTGATTAGGCGCCGTTCCATCGGGCAGGGCGTGTCTCATCAGTCAGGGCGTGTCCCATCGTATCCCATCTGCATTAAATGGGAAAGGGTGAGGTTTTTTCGCTCCATCGTTTTGACTTTGCCGATCAGCGCGCCTTCCCCAACTGTTGCGCCCTTTTCCTTAAGTAGGAGAAGGGAGAAGGTTTTCACCCCGTTCCTTCGCCTATTCCCCATCTGCCGCCTCCTCTCATTTTCCTTCGTGCCGAGAGCGTCTTTGAGAGCCACGATGGTTCCTAGGAAAGAAAAGGGAGACTGCAAGGGAGAGGAAAAACTCACAAATCCTTTTGCGAACCTAGAGCAAGATGTCGGACTGGAGATCATCCACTATGAGGGAGTCGGTGCTGAAGGCCTTCGCCGTGAAGGGGTTTCTGCCGCCGAAGGAGGTGGTGCACTGGAGGGCTCCTGGGAGGGTGGAGTTCCCGCAACCTTGCCCTAGCGAGGTGGTTTCCTTTCTCGCCTTCCATGAGTGTGGGTTAGGATACCCCACACACTAGTTCCTGCGTGGGCTTCTCAATGAGTGGGGTCTAGAGCTACAACACCTCAATCTAATGGGGGTGCTGCATATTGCCGGCTTCGTCATAGGTTGGAGAAGAGTAGTGAGCAAGGGTCTGGCGCATCCTTGGTCGGAGACGCAGGTCGAAGTCGGAAGCAGTGTTTTAGCCAGGCCTTCCAGGCGGAGAGGCCATCCGAAAGCAGGCTAGAGACCGAAGTGAGTGCTCCGGTCGGAGAGGTGGGCTAGAGTTAGAAATGGGCGCCATTCCTCCTCGGCCAGACCTTCCGATCGGTGATTGGATCGCCCTTCTGGCCTGTCGTTTAGGTACTTGGGCCGGCCCATGAGTTGCGCGTTGTTTGCAACGTTGCCTGCTAGGCTGAGCCATTGTTGGGAACCGGTCCATGAGGGACCCTAGGTTTATGAACCCGATAGTAGCCATCCAAATAGCTAATTCTTGCTTGCGTCAGAAAAATTAACAGGCCTATAATTTACAAGTGTCTTGGACTAAACACTGGGCTTCCAAACAAGCCCTTAAAGTGAGTGCATCCATACCTAGAGAGTGTATGTGAGCCTCACAGAAGTCATGGAGCGGGCTAGGGTCAGAAGCAATGGCCTGAGAAGTGACCAATGCTAGAAAAAAAGGAGAGAAAGTAGGTGGCAGGAACCATCTAGTTTAATTTTTCGCTCGCTTTTATGATTGTGCTCTTCGAACTCAGCTATAGAGAGCTGCTTGTTGAGTTTGCGTCTCTTTGTTGATGCTTTGGGCATGGGGATGCATGGTGTGTTTATATAGGCAGCCACAACGGCAAGTGTGGCAACGTGAACACGTTAATCTCCTACAACTAAAAAGAACAAAGCGTGGACATCTTTTGGTGCGACATTTGTTTTGGTTCGTCCGTCTGCCGACCCCGTGCGATACCCCGCACAATAGAAGAAGAAACTGCCATCCCTGCGATCCCCGCCTACTTTGAAGGAAACAAATCGATCACTTGAGGCCACATGCATGGAAGGAAATAATAATCATGCATGGAAGGAAACAATAATCATGCATGGAAGGAAACAATCATGCATGGAAGGAAACAATAATCATGCATGGAAGGAAACAGTAATCATGCATGGAGGGAAACAATAATCATTTACTCTTTTTTCAAATAGTGGTCTTCATTTCGTAGCCCTTCATGCAGTTTAATAATGGCTGCGGAGCTAGGCTTGCGAGAACTTACTCTTAATTGGGTTGCGAGCTAGGGATGTAGCACTTCAATGGGTGTCTTGGTTGAGTTCTACAATTGCCAAAAATTGATGGTGCTGATAAGATTGATAATCCTGTAACTCTACAGTACCATTCTTTTTTTTTCAAAAAAGGAGGGCAAATGCTACTTATGGTCAAATCTATGTTCTTTTTGTTGTTTTGATTTGATGCCCACAGCCCACAGCCCACATGTTAACTTTCAGATGTGTTTGTAAAGAATCAAAAGGAGTTGGCCTATTGCCAATCTTTCTTGTCGTCTTTTACATTCTTTATATTTATACTAGGTAGCGTGCCCATGCGTTGCTAAAAGATAAGTAACAATTTATATTAAAAACACACGGATCATACGATAAGATAACAATACTGTAAAAATTAAATACCAACGTTAAAGTGACATTTAATCAAAAAGCAAAGTTTATAAATTTAACACAATCACAGAGTGCGCGGCGTCGCAAGCTCACAAACTCTACTTTATAGACCTTTCCATGATGCGGCTAAGATAATGTTTTATATTGGCAGGAAGAAATCTCCGATATCCATTTCTTTCATTATAATCCATTTATCTAGACAATGTTTGAGGTGAGGGCACGGTTACAGTTTTTAGTAGCTTTGAGATATTGTCTGAAGCTATGAGATGATTGATGTCTTACAATGATCCTTTCATTAATTTAGTTTTCTATCTATGTTTAATTGTTTATTCAGTCTATTTTATAGGCACGCCGGTAGATAATGGATGACAAAATTCAAGCATCCATAATTTATCTCTTTGACTTTGAGCATGAGTTTTGTTTTTATTTTTTAATTGATATATTGTCATTTTGTTTTTACCGTAGTGTTAGCGTAGGCATTCATGAAAAATGAAGATGTCTTTACACTATAGAAATCTTTCAAGAAGATCATGCATAGATTATTCTTGTATTGAATATTATATATACAATCATCTAAATATTCTAATTAAACTACAAAATTTTGAATTAGGATACGAGGTAAGACATGCAAACAGATATTTCAAAACTACCTGTAGAGTCCAAAGAACTTAATAAATAAATCCTTGTGGAGGCATTGTAAATTCTCTCTAATCTTTCATTTGGTGTAGTTAGTATTATCATAGTACCCGCATGTATTCATGGGAAATAAATCGTGGACAAAATGGGAATACTTTTTGGTGTGACATTTCAACATGGGCCTATCGTCCTGCCAATATCCTTGAGGCAGATTACATAAAGAATGAGAGTCCCTCTATGAGATTGCTCACAAGAGACTCAAACTTATATCTGATCATGGTAATATTGAATTGCTTTGCACCAAAAGCATCAGCAATGATAAACGGGGACATAGGTTTTAGTATGCATAGTGGAGGAAAACTCAACCATAGCCTTCTCAGCAGCTTTTCTGAGCCTTTGTAGTGCTAACTTGTCCTTACTCAGATAGTCAAGAGGTGCACCATAAAATTATGCACCATTAAAAAAAGTGTCACCATTGGTTGCCTTGACATAAAAAATATGTCGAAATTAAGAATTACAACACCTAATTCAACATCTTGGAACAGACACTCAAGTGGATACCTTATTATACAATATATGTCTACGTGGAATAGTCCTAAAGCCACACATATTTATACGGTGAGTACAACATACTTTATTTTAAAATTTTATGAGAGATTTTTTAAGACACACAGTATTATCCATGTGACAGGCACTAATATTTACATATATACTCGAATATGTGTGTACATGATTATATGGAGATGCATTGGAACTTATTCATGGATTTATTGGTGCATGAAAGAAATGGATATCGGAGAATTCTTTCTGCCGATATAAAATATTATCTTAGCCATATCACGAAAAGTCTATACAATAGAGTTTGTGAGCTTACGATGCCGCGCTCTCCGTGACTGTGTTAATTTCACGAACTTTACTTTTTGAATTAAATGTCACTTTAACGTCGGTATTTAATTTAACAGTATTGTTATCTTATCGTGCGATCCGTGTGTTTTTAGTATAAAAGATTTAGTTGTCCCGTAGCAATGCACGGACACGCTACCTAGTGACCGAAAAAGTCCAAGTTCAACCTGCTGATGAAACAACACAATTAATTATCATATACTATATTTCTCAACCTTTTCAAACCTACCTTGGTTTTAATATGTATTTTCACACGTATTACACTAACAAATCCAATGGGATCTCTTTGGAACGCGTATTCTTTCTTTTCATTTGTGTTTTTGGGTGGAAGGGTCATGCTTATTATCCTTTTAAAAGTAATTCTAAAATAATAGGAAGGAAACCATAAAATGGGTAATAATTACTATATTTATCTAAATTTTAACACAGATAAATGAGTCCTTTTGGTATATATATATATATATATATATAGGGAGAGGCTATTCAGTAGCCGGCTACAAAATAAGTTATTCTGTAGCCACCTCCATTTACTATAATTTTATATACTAATTTACGATAATGTCAATACATATTTACGATAGTTGGGTTACTATAACACATGGGGATATTTACCATAACGTTATATTAAAAAAACTTAGTAAGGAGTTACTATAATCTCATAAATTAACATAGTAATTATCGTAACTCAAAGTGGCTACAGAATAAGTTATTCTGCAGCCAGCTACAGGATAGTAGTTCCATATATATATATATATATATATATATATATATATATATATATATATATATATATTATTGTTGATAGGGAGAGATGAGATTCGTTTTCTAGTACATCCGTACTAAACAAGAAAAATGGTAAGGTTCAAATGCATCCATCCATCCTTCGCTCACATACGTATATAAATTAGAAAGATTCAACTACTCGCTAACAAAAGATAGAAACAGTCAACAGTGCGGAAGCCTCTCTATATATTAACACAGGCGTCGTCATGTATAATTAATATTATTACTTTGCACGCCGATTATATAAGTATTTAACAATCTCCATGTGCCGTGTCGTAATTCGTGACCACTAGTTTTTTTTTTTTTTTTTTTTTTTTTTTGAAATCTTCGTGAGCACTAGTGGAGTCATAGCAGATTCGTGTTTCCAGTGTTAACTTGGTCACCATCTTTTCGGGAGCTGACATACATGAATTAGTCGAGTGGAATGGTTCCGTACCAAGGCAGGGATGAACAGGTAAAACTGTAGCTACCGCACAGGCTTTCCTTTTGAGATAAATCAGGTGAAGCTTCCATCTATCGTTACAAGACCAAACCATCATCTGTTCTTCATGGTTTACCAGTGAGGCCATACCGTAAGCCTGCAACCTGCTATTCTACAAGACACTAGTACAAAAATAATTTTTACAGGTGGCTCTCATTTCTAATAGAGACGGACGACGACTAAGGAAACCGTTCCTAACCTTGGCGGGGAAAACTATAGCTAACGAACTGTCGCTGGAAATGAATTTTCAGGAGCAGTTCTATTATAATTAAGCCATCACTGAAAGTATATACATATTTTCAGGGATGGCCGGGTTAAAAGAACCTCCCCTGCAGACAACTAAGGAAACCGCTCGTAACCTTGGCGGGGAGCACTGTAGCTAACGAACTGTCGCTGGAAATGAATATTCAGAAGCAGTTCTATTATAATTAAACCATCACTGAAAGTATATACATATTTTCAGGGACGGCCGACCTAAAAGAACCTCCCTGAAAATAAAATTTTCAAGGATGGTTACTTATGTCCACCGTCTCTGAAAATGGTTGATTTCTGGGGTTGGTTTTGTTAAATCCACAGTCCCTAAAAATTGATTTTCAAGGGCAGTTGACTAAGTCAATCTTCCTTAAAAATAGTCGTGGCACAAGTAAATTCATATCTTTTTCAAATGAAGTCGGATGAAGACAAAATTTATATCAAATTGTAGAGCTCGACTAGATCTAAAACTTTGTAGTTGATAAATTTTTTGATTGAGAGCATTTAAGTTCTCAGATTCTGAATTTCAATTTTTAACATTTTTCAGATGACCTTGGATGGAAGCACGCTCTATATCGATGTTGTAGTGTTCGACGAGATTTAAACATTTTTGTAGTAGAAAATTTATCCTTTTAAGATGATTTAAGAGTCAAAATATTGATTACAAGGGGAGGAGCCATTTTTTTACTAGAAGGGTGAAGCCCCTAAACATGGTTTCTCCGACTTCTTAGATGAAGCCATTACCAAGCTGGGCCAAACAAAGAAACAAATCAAGCTGCGTGCACTCGTGTATTTATAGAAAAATTTTCTGCAGTACCAAGGACAACACTAACAGATCTTAATGGTGTGAACCTGAAGATGAAACAACACAATTATCTTATTACTATATCAACCTTTGCAAGCCTACCTTGCTTTTGATATTTTCACACGCATTACACTAACCAGTCCAATGCCATCTCTTTGGAATGTGTATTCTTTATTTTCTTTTGTGTTTTTGTGCGGAAGGGTCATGCTTATTATACTTTTAAAAATTACTTCTAAAAATGTTGGGAAGTAAAACATAAAATGGTTATTCCTAGCAAATACTTTATTTATGTACATTTTAACAGGGGTAAATGAGTCCTTTTTGACGGTGTGGTTTCTTAATTGTTGCTGGGTAAAAGGTACTATTGTTGATATATGGTGAGATGATTCATTTTCTAATGCGTCCGTACTAAACAAGAAAAATGGTAAGGTACTATTGTTGATATGGATGGTGATAGTTGCGTAAACAAGAAAAATGGTTCAAAACACTGGTAGAGAACAGACCTTTGATCCTCGGTCAAAATGGGCTCTAGTCCCTGCATTTTTTTGCGTCTGGGACTAGAGATACCTTTAGTCCCGGTTGGTGGCTCCAACCGGGACTAAAGGTCCCTCCCAACGGCTACTGCTCCAGACAGAGGTGGTAGGGACCTTTAGTCCCGGATGGAGCCACCAACCGGGACTAAAGGTAGACTTTTACTCCCGGTTGGTGGCTCCAACCGGGACTAAAAGTCTCTGCCACCTCTGTCTGGCGCAGGAGCCGTTGGGAGGGACCTTTAGTCCCGGTTGGAGCCACCAACCGGGACTAAAGGCCCCCCCTTTATATATCGGCCGTCTCCTTCTTCCTCCCCGAGCCTGAGCTCAGCACATTTTAAAGCTCACTGCACTAGTGTTCTTGCTTCCTCCCTCCATTGTTCCTCCATCGATTCTTCGATTCCTCCATCGATTTCTTCAATTCCTCCATCGATTCTTTAGTTGTAAAGGTTACAAATCTCATACTCTCATTTTTCACCATTGTCTTATCTCATTTTGTTCACTATATATATATGGTTCTTTATTGTGGTTTTTTTTCATTTGTAAGCAATTTGAGCTCAAAATCACTTCAAGCTTGCATATTTACATGAAGGAAGGTTAAAGTAGCTATTAAAAACTAGTATTCACCGTTCATTTGTAGCATGTATAGCACACTTCATTGTTTAGAGATATAGAGAATTTTAGAGTTTTTTAATTTTATTTGTTTATAAAATGAGAAATTTATAGTGTATTAAAAAATGAGTATAGGGACTAGTGCCTCCGACTGGTATGACAGATGCAATGCAAGGCCGTGCAATAGAAAGCAAATCCGTTCTCTTTTGACGATACGCCCGAACAGCTGGGCCTGACAGATTTGATGGTTGAACGGGTCCGTCGGCCGTCGCCGTGCGACTGTACGACAAAGACCGGTATCGATCGACCATAGTATTTTATTGTTCGGAGTCCGGTCCGGGGTGCAATGCAACGCAATGACAATTGACAATGCGTTGCTAGGTCAAAATATGGTCATTTCTATGGACTCCGCGACTAAACATTTTATTTTAACTTTTTATGAAATGAAAAACTTAGAAAATAGTTAGAAAATTATAGAAAATCCGTACTAGTTGAACTCGCGGACCGTGTTCAGCTCGGCGAGCATGTTCTCTGCCAAGCGATAACGGACATCAAGGAGGAGCTTTGATTCTACAAGGGAGAGCGGCAACGGTCGTGGAACACCGTGTTCCCTTCCTCGTAGAATCGGAGCTCTTCCTTGACCAAGTACGGTGCCGTCCGGTGGAGAAATGCTCGCCGAGATGATCACATAAGCAAGGTCAACTAGTACGGATGGTTATTTATTAAAACATGTTTTTGAGCTATAAATCTTGCTGGCCATCTTCTTCCTCCCCGAGTCCACCCGAGAGCTTAAGTTCAAATTTAAGCAGTGTTCTTGCTCTTTCTCCATCCATTCTTCGATTCCTCCATCGATTTCTTCGATTCCTCCATCGATTCTTCGGTTCTAAAGGTTACCAACTTCATACTCTCATGTTTCATCATTGTCTTATCCCATTTTGTTCACTATATATATATATATGGTTCTTTATTGTGGTTTTTTTCATTTGTAAGCAATTTGAGCTCAAAATCACTTCAAGCTTGCATATTTACATGAAGGAAGGTTAAAGTAGCTAGTTGAACTAGCGGACCGTGTTCATTTCGGCGAGCATGTTCTCTGCCAAGCGGTAACGGACGTCAAGGAGGAGCTTTGATTCTACGAGGGAGAGCGGCAATGGTCGTGGAAGACCATGTTCCCTTTCTCGTAGAATCGGAGCTCTTCCGTGGCCAAGTACGGTGCCATCCGGTGGAGAAATGCTCGCCGAGATGATCACGTAAGCAAGGTCAACTAGTACTGATGGTTATTTATTAACACGTCCTGATATCGTCGCAGTAGTCTGTCAATCACCGTACCCAAACGTAGTATATATATAAATATAAACGATAATCGATTGTTATGTGTGTACACTCCCATTCTTCTGTTAATTTGTGGAAATATCATGTGAATTACTTACCTGCCGCAGTAAAAGACGAGAACACAATGACCATTAAAAATATCATTGTTTAGAGATATAGATAATTTTATAGTTTTTTAATTTTATTTGTTTATAAAATGAGAAATTTATAGTGTATTAAAAAATGAGTATAGAGAGTAGATGGCAACTGCTTCCGGGTCCTCGGCCTCTCATGGGTTTCCAAAGCGACTTAGGCCGGGCCTCCCCCTCATTCCATGCGGCAAGTGTCGTGATGAGACGAAGATTGTGATGGAGTACCGAGTGAAGAAGGAGGATCCCAACAAGGATCATATCTTCTACAAGTGTCCGGATCGCAATGTGAGTTATTTTATCATATTTAATGATTATGGTTAGTTTATACCTATTTTCATGATGGTTGTGATTAAAGTTCTAATTTTTTGTTTTAATTTCAGTGGGATGGCAGTGGACGATGTTCAGGCTTCTACTGGGAGGAAGAGTATGTTGAACTCGTGCAAAAATATCTTGCACAACAGGCAAATACGGTGGCTAATGAGGCAGTGATCCAGTCGAAGAAGCCCAAAGATGTTGCACAATCAGGGGATCTGTCTATTTTAGTTGAGATTGGTCGTGAAATCCTTGTGCTCCTGAAATGTATTTTAGCTTTAGTTCTTTTAGTGGTAGTTGGGATTGTCTACATTGTAGCGATGCTTTCATAAATTTGTACCTTTTGTGGTGGCACACATGTTGTATAAATAATTAATTATGATCTAGGTTTTAATATGGTATTTATGTCATGTAATGCAGATGAGCCGGCATTGGATGTACAATGCTGATCGCCGCTCCCAAGAGTTCATTGACGGCGTGCATTCTTTGTTACGTGAGGCCGAGGCAAACAAACGCGACGGTTTCATGTGCTGCCCATGTGCCATATGTAAGAATACGGTGGAATATCCTTGTTCAAGGACTCTTCATTCACACTTGTTCAAGTCGGGTTTCATACCAAACTATATTTGTTGGACGAAGCATGGAGAAACCGGCGTTGTAATGGAAGAAGGTGAAGAAGAACAATGGGACGACAATGATATTATTCCTGATGGTGCATGCTTCAATGATACTGCAATGGGAGAAGCTGAAGAAGAGGTAGCCACAGAAGATGAGCCTACTGATGATCTTTGTCAGGTCATTCATGACGCACAAAGAGAATGTGAAAGTGAAAAGGAGAAGATTAAGTTCGAGCGGATGCTAGAAGATCACAACAAATTGTTGTACCCAACTTGTGATGCAGGGCAGAAAAAGTTGGGAACCACACTAGAATTGCTGCAGTGGAAGGCAAAGAATGGTGTATCTGACAAGGAATTTGGAGAGTTACTAAAAATCCAAAAGAAGATGCTTCCAAAGGACAATGAATTGCCCGCCACTACCTACGAAGCAAAACAAGTTGTCTGTCCTATGGGGCTAGAAATCGAGAAGATACATGCATGTCCTAATGACTACATCCTATACCGTGGCAAAGAGTACAAGAAATTGGATGCATGCCCGGTATGCCATGCATCGCAGTATAAGATCAGGCGAGATGACCCTGGTGATGTTGAGAGTGAACGTCCGCGGAAGAAAATCCCTGCCAAGGTTATGTGGTATGCTCCTATAATACCACACTTGAAACATCTGTTCAGAAACAAAGAACATGCAAAATTGTTGCGATGGCACAAAGAAGACCGTAAGGTAGACAATATGTTGAGACACCCTGCTGATGGGTCCCAGTGGAGAGCAATCGACAAAGAATTCACGGAGTTTGCAAATGACGTAAGAAACTTAAGGTTTGCTTTAAGTACAGATGGTATCAATCCTTTTGGAGAGCAGAACAGTAGTCATAGCACTTGGCCTGTTACTCTAAGTATCTGCAACCTTCCTCCTTGGTTATGCATGAAGCGAAAGTTCATTATGACGCCTATGCTCATCCAAGGCCCGAAGCAACATGGCAATGACATCGATGTGTACCTGAGACCACTTATTGACGAACTTCTCATTTTGTGGAATAAAGAAGGTGTACGTGTGTGGGATGAGTACAAACAGGGACACTTTGATCTGCGAGCATTGTTGTTCGTAACAATCAATGATTGGCCTGCTCTAAGTAATCTTTTAGGATAGTCAAACAAGGGATATAATGCATGCACACACTACTTCGGTGATATTAGAGGTGTATTCTTGAAAAAATGTCGAAAGGTCATGTACCTTGGCCATCGTCGATTTCTTCCTACAAATCACCCCGTAAGAAAGAAAGGCAACCATTTTAAAGGGAAGGCAGATCACCTGACCAAGCCTCGCAACCGAACCGGTGAGGATGTACTCGATATGGTCAATGATGTGAAAGTCGTCTTTGGAAAAGGACATGGTAGCCAACCTGTTCCGAATGACGCTAACGGTCACACACCCATGTGGAAGAAGTCCATATTTTGGGACCTACCCTATTGGCAAGTCCTAGAGGTCCACAGCTCGATCGACGTGATGCACCTGACAAAGAATCTTTGTGTGAACCTACTAGGCTTCATGGGTGTGTATGGAAAGCCTAAGGACACATTTGAAGCACGATAGGACCTGCGTTGTTTGAGAGAAAGAGACAACCTGCATCTAGAGAAGATAGATGATGGACGCCATTACTTACGTCCTGCCAGCTACACTCTAAGCAAAGAGGAGAAGGAAATCATGTTTGAATGCTTAAACAACATCAAGGTACCATCTGGATTCTCCTCGAATATAAAGGGTATTATAAATGTGCCAGAGAAGAAATTCTGTAACTTAAAGTCCCATGACTATCACATTCTCATGACGCAATTACTTCTAGTTGTATTAAGAGGAATTCTACCTCCAAATGTATGTCTAGCCACCATGAAGCTATGTGCATTCCTCAATGCAATTTCTCAGAAGGCAATTGATCCAACTGATCTAGCTAAACTATAGAATGATGTGGTTCAATGTCTCGTCAGCTTTGAGTTGGTGTTCCCTCCTTCCTTCTTTGATATCATGACACACCTCCTAGTTCACCTAGTCAAGGAGATTTTCATTCTCGGTCCTATGTTCCTACACAACATGTTCCCCTTAGAGAGATTCATGGGAGTCTTGAAGAAATATGTTCACAACCGTGCTCGCCTAGAAGAAAGCATCGCCAAGGGCTATGGAACAGAAGAGGTCATTGAGTTCTGTGTTGACTTTATTCCCGACCTTGACTCGATTGGTGTTCCTGAATCAAGACATGAGGGGAGACTAAGCAGAAAGGGGACACTAGGGAGGAAAACATATATTAGTACAGAGGATGATTATTTCAATAAAGCGCACTACACAGTTCTATAGAACTCCTCTTTGGTAGATCCGTATATTGAAACACACAAGGATCTCTTATGATCCGAGTTTCTAGGGAAGACTGAAGCTTGGATTACGCGTAAGCACATGGAAACTTTCGGCGGTTGGTTGCGAAAAAAATGTCAAGGTGATGAGAGCATCCATGAGCAACTGTATTTATTGGCTATGCAACCATCATGGCATATCGTAACATACAAAGGGTACGAGATAAATGGGAACATATTCTACATAGTAGCCCAAGATAAAAGGAGTACCAACCAAAACAGTAGTGTCTGCATAGATGCCACAGACCCGAATAGGAATAAGCAGACATATTATGGCCGCATAAATGAAATATGGGAACTAGAATATGCTCCTACTTTGAAGATCCCATTGTTCAAGTGCCTATGGGTCAAGGTGACCGGAGGCGGGGTAACAGTAGACAACGAGTATGGAATGACAACAGTAGACCTTAGTAATATTGGGTACAAAGACGAACCATTCGTCCTTGCCAAGGATGTGAATAAGGTGTTCTATGTCAATGATATGTCTACCAAACCAAAAAGAGGGAAAAACGATAATGACTCAACTAAAGAGCCAAAGCGTCACATAGTTCTTTCAGAGAAAAGAGTCATCGTGGGAATTGCGGACAACTCGGACATGTCAGAAGATTATGAAAAGTATGACCGAATTCCGCCCTTCAAAGTGAACAAAGACCCTAGCATCTTGGTAAATGATGAGGGCACTCCATGGTTACGACGCGATCATAACCAAGGGACATACATAAAGAAGAAGTTCACTGTTGTGCCCACTTGATGATATAGTGATTTAATGTAGTGTGTGTTTGAGATATTATGTAATAATTGTGAATTCAGATGTTTATTATGTCGTGTTTCAAATTAAATCAAATTAGGATATTGAGTGATGAAAAATTAAAATATTAACGTTAAAATGATGTGAAAACAAATTTCCTGTCCAAAACCAATAGTTTTAATAATTTTAATTAGACACTACATTTTTGCATTAACGAAATAATAAATATTAGTTACATTATGTTTTATAATTATAACAAAAAATAAAAAAAGTTAGATTATACATTTTTCCTATGTGCAATAAAGAAAAAGAAAATCCATATTTTTAACAAAATAATTTTATGCTTTTTATTTAATTTACTATGTATTTAACAAGAAAATCCATATTTCTATTAAAAAATTTGCTCAAAACAGGCGGGAAACGAAACTGCAGGCCACCTTTACTCCCGGATGGGAAGCCCACCTAGGAGTAAAGGTGGGCTGCAGTTTCGTGGCCCGCCAAAAAAACCCTTTACTCCCGGTGCGTGTTACCAATTAGGAGTAAAGGTATACCTTTACTCCTAGTTGGTAGCACGCACCAGGAGTAAAGGGACCTTTACTCCCGGTTGGTAATAGACACCGGGAGTAAAGGACCCTTACTCCCGGCTGGTGGCTGGCACCGGGAGTAAATCTTCTAGGTATATAACAGCCAGTGCCAGGCGCAGATCGATCCCCTCCTCTTCTTCCTCGTCAAACACCACCGCCCTTTCTCTTCTTCCTCACGCCACTGCCGATTCGTCTTCCCCTGCGCATCAGCCTGCCCCCGTGACACCGGAGCCCGCGCCTCGCCTCGTGCGGCCCTCCACCGCCGATGACCTCGTGCAGCCCGGCCTCCACCGCGCGTGCCCATGGCCCTCCACCGCGCCCGCCCAAGGTGAGAGTTCTCTCGGCTTTTGTTGTGCATGGTGAAACGGCTTCAGTGAGGGCCCGTGCATGGTTGGGGTCTTTTGCTGCTTGCTACCGTCGTCTTGGGGGGCATGCCATGGTTGTCAGTTTCAATAATGGCGTCTTGGGGCAACGGCATGCCATGGCTGCGGCGAATCATTTCCTTGAAGCACGCCACGTGCAAGTCAACAGCCTTGCCGTCCAAGTGGATGTGGTACCTGTACGCCTAGAACCTACTCCGGTGGCCCTTGTTGTCTCCAGAAGTCACACGGTGGCGAATCTCACGATGCCTTCCGGCGGAGCTCTAAGGCTCGGCCATCGTGGACAATGCGTTCCGGCAGTGTGGCGCAGCCCTGGTGGATGTCGAGGTCTTGTTCGAAGCAGTGGTAGATGTAACTTAGCTAGCTGAAACTTGCAACATCACGACATCACGCACCAACGACACCGCCCCGGCCCGCCTCACGTCGTCGTCGTCAGCACACCGGCCCGCCTCACATCGTTGTCGTCAGCACACCGGCCACCACGTCGACACGTATATATACGTCATTTGTATTCATATGCATGTATATATACATCGTGGAGCACCGCTGCCCTCGTTCGCCTATGTGTTTCTATGTATACGGCGGAGCACCGCCGCCCTCGTTCACCCATGTGTACAAACATATATACAGCGGAGTGGAGCACCGCCACTCTCATCACACCGCCCTCTCTCGCGGCCTAGTCGATCAACATTCATATTACGTGTCGGCATAAGATATATTGTAGTTAATAAAGTGACCATGTTTAGTTTAAGATATATGATGAATGACTACATGGTTCACATGGTACATAGGATCACAACATCACGCACCGACACCGCCCCAGCCCGCCTCACGTCGTTGTCGTCAGCACGCCGGCCCGCCTCACGTCGTCGTCGTCAGCACACCGGCCACCGCACTGACACGTATATATACGTCATTTGTATGCATGTATATATACATCGTGGAGCACCGCCGCCCTCGTTCGCCCATGCGTTTCTATGTATACGATGGAGCACCGCCGCCCTCGTTCACCCATGTGTGCAAACATATATACGGTGGAGTGGAGCACCGCCACTCTTGTCACACCGCCCTCTCTCGTGGCCTAGTCGATCAACATTCGTATTATCGTTATCGTTAACGCTAAACAACCACACCAGGGCAAATTGCGTTAGTGACTAGGGCAAACCACGTTGTTGATGTCACCGACGTGGTTCGCCCTAGTCACCGACGCAATTCGCCCTCGACCGTTTATGTATAGCCCTAATTCGCCCTAGTACCGACGCAGTTCACCCTAGTGTGGCGAATTGCGTCCGTGACCGAGGGGCAAGATTTAATAATGCATATTGTTCGTAGATTTTATGCATGTAAGCAAAGATTTGACGTACTATATATTGGTTTTGTTTTTTGAAGCTAGATGGTCGACCCGAGAAACATGGATGAGGAGGAGTTGATGATGAATTTGATCAACACTAGCACTCAAGTTGCCAGCGATGATGGTGCTAAAAATAACGTGCAAGAGGATGCAGATGATGGGAGTCAGTACTTAGCTCTTGAACAAAATGAGCAACAACATATTGGCCAAGTATATATTTTTTATTATTAGCTATATATATTATCATATGTCTTATGTGTGCCCATGACATTAAAATAATGTTTATGTTTTGTAGCCCTCTGGATCGACATCAACAACTACAACAAAGAGTAAAAATGTTCGAGGTCCCAAAAAGCCATTGGAGGGCCGCTTCATCATCTCGGAGTTCAATGTGGATACAGGCGAACCGGGGGGGCCAAATAAAATGAAATTCGTGCACCACTGTGGTTACCTTGTATGGGACTGGCTCCCGATCAGTACTCGCAAATGGAAGAAGAAGACCAATGCTCCTCATATCAGTTTTGTCTCCGATCGTGACAAGTCGTTAATTTGGAATGATGTCTTGGAACATTTCACGCTCCAAACAGATGGTTATGGTGATATAATAGATGCTGATGAATTGAAGGAGCGAGTTAGGGATTGGGCAATGAAGAAGATGGCCACCCAGTTTCAGACTTGGAAGAAACACCTATACACGACGTATGTCAAGAAGAACATAGCACCAGATTTTACTGTCCCAGGCCCAATCTCAAAGCAGAGGCCCTATTGGGATGAGTTTGTACAGTACAAGACGTCGGAAGAGGGTGTGAGTCGGGTGATAAAGAACCAACGTAATGCCCAACAGAAGACATACCACCATAACTTGGGATCAGGTGGCTACCTGACTACCATGAAGAAGTGGAACAAAATGGAAGCAGACCTTCTTGCCAAGGGTATCACACTAGAATCACTCGAGTGGGGAGAGCGTGCAAAGAATTAGTTTTTCGCTCATGGGGGAACATTGGACTAGGAGACAGGGAAGTGCGTTTATGGCGCAAGATTGCAAGAAGCAGCAGAAAGATTGTTTTATGCTCAAAGAGCTACTGCTAGTGGTACGTTCAGGCCCAACAGAGAGAAGGATGAACTGACATACGCCATCGGGACTATTGAACACGGTGGCCGAACTAGAGGCAAAGGAAGTGTCTCGTGGGAGCATGGATTCCCTCAGGACAGACCTTCCTACAGAAGCCGTCAGAGAAAGAAGGAAGAAGAGGCACAGCGGCTCCAGAGGTTGGAGGAAGCGATGCATGAAGCATAGGAGCGGGAAAAAAACCTTACAGCGAGAATGCAGGAGGAAATCAGAAGGTAAGTGCAAATAGCGGTGAGTGCAAACAAGCAGACATCAGAGCCAGGAATCAACATTAGCCAATCTGTTCAGTTGAAAAGCAGCTACGCTTCCATAGAGATACCAAATCAAGGGGACACATGACTGCGCTTCCCCATGGATGACGTCACTGAACCTTTTACATCGTGTGAGCTACACATTTCGAAGGGGAATTCCACAATCATGGTGGCTATCGGTCTTGTTAATCCTATCGATCAAACCAAGACACCAAGGATTCATGGGAATATAATCTAAGAAGGATATGCTACCATCTCGGTAGATAAAGCTGAAAAAGGTTTTAGTGATTTGCCTCTTGACATTCCTAGAGGTGATGGCGAGAAGACTCTAGGAGAAGTAGAGAAGACATTCATTCTATGGCGCAAGCGCTACATCATCATTCCCGGGATGTCGCCTCCACCTCCTACTGAACTACCTCACCATAGGTGCGGATGAAAACACTACATCATTAATTTATATTGGCTTAAATAATTAACAATCTGCTCATAATAATATGGCATTCCTTTTTTTGTAGCAGATCCTCCCCCAACCTAAATCCAATTGTTCAATCGCCAGATCATCATAGTGCTCTGTACGATGACAATGTGTTGGAAGGCGAGGCTGCATCCACACCATCTCTAAGGAGGTCTCCAATGCCGCAGCCACCACCTCCAAGGAGGTCTCCAACGCCGCTGCCACCACCTCCGAGGAGGTCTCCAACGCCTCCCCTGCCCCCGCCTACTAAGAAGCCAAGTACTAGCAAGAGGTCAGCCCCGCAAATGAAGAACCAGTCCCCGCCAGCAAAGAAAGCCACCATGAAACCAAGGGCTATTCCCAAAATAATATCTGAACAGAAGGAAGAAGTAACTGATGCATACAAAAAAGATATGTCCAGATTCGATGACAAACTTAAAAAGAATCAAGAAGCAAGGAGAAACCCGGAGAAACCATACTTCTTCGTAGCTCCAGATATTCTAAGAAAAAATGTGGCTTCTTACCAGCAACAACAGCGGGAATCTCGTAAGCCGTCCAAATCAACGTTAACGGACTATGACCGCACTCTCACCAAGTCAATTGAGGTGGCACAGAAAAAGAAGCGGGCAGGGAAAGGAGTTGCACAACTCGGACAACAATCGCACCAATCAGTCCCCCCGCTAGTTGTTGGTAATGAATATGGTTCGAATTTAGGATTAATGCATCAGGCAAACATACCTCCGGATATCGATTTGGATCACCTTGGTGAATTTATTGATGAGACTGGTCTCGACCTTTACCAGATGTTTGGTGATGGAAACATTGAGAGTGCGGCGAAGGTTGATATTTGGAAGAAAAAATTTGTACTAGGCCAGAGTCTGTACAACCCTCAAGCCTTATGTGATCTGGGGACGCAAATGTTCCTGCTAAACAAGTGGTACATGCAGGCGTCTACCGGTGGAGACTTCTGCGTTGGTGTCAGAATTAGAGACGAACATTGGTTCCGTGGTGATGATGTTATGTATGTTGACTTTGCAGAATTTCATCAACTATGCCACCTGACCTCTCTGGACAAAGTTATCATTAGCTGCTATTGCCTGTAAGTAATAATTCTTTCGATCTATTATTAAACTCATCATATGTGTGTATATGCATATAAATTATCCTAACAAGTACTATATATATGCAGATTTACAATGACAGAGCTCAGAAATGAAGGCTACAATGAAATTGGTTTTGTTAATCCCCATATAGTATTCAAAGACCTAGTTACTTCAAAGACTAATTGGAAGTCTGAGTCAGAGAGTAACCTCATGAACTTCTTAGTGAACCAACGCCACAAGAAGGATATACTCTTTCCCTATAACTTCAAGTGAGTGTTAATAATGTCGATCATCCTTAATGGCTCATATGTTGATTCTAGTTAATTAATGAGTGTTATGCGTTATATCCTATAAATACATGCAGCAATCACTGGATATTGATGGACATCGATATGGTGAAAAGTCACTTGATAATCTATGACTCGATGAGAAAACCACAATAAGACTACCAAGATATGATAGATATTATCCAGAGGTAATTTCGGTATCTCTAGCAACTATATATACACACAAACATGATGATTAACTATATCTGATGACGTGGCAATTTTTTTTATTGGGCAGTGTTTGGAAAACCTTTATTGAGAAGCAACACATGGGAAAATGCAAAGCGCCACTGAATGTAATCCCTTTGAAAGTAAGTGCCCTGAATCGCATCATCTTTATTAATTAAACATATAGCTTTCACCGGATCACCAGATTGGATGATAAATCTTTTTCTCGTAAAGTGGTGTCTGAGGCAGGAACAGGGGAACAACTACTGTGGTTACTATGTTTGCAAGTTTATCAAGGTGGTCTCCCAAAGAACTCCTACAGAGAGACTCAAAGTACGTTAAAAATACACTATATATTCATTTAATTATTATTATTGATTGTGTTACTATGTCTTTATATATATATATATATGTACATATATTAATTTATTTTTCTTTAATTCAAACCTGTAGGCTCGATGGTTGGAGGAAAAGGTCATACGGCAAGACCAAATCAAAGCAATTCAAGAGTCTATAGCCGGATTTTTTAATGAGCAAGTCATCGATTCCAAGGGCGAGTTCTACTTCGACCCAACACTGCCATGGAAGCCAAGTTAGAGGATGAGAGGAAACTTGTTATATCACAACAACTGTAATGCAATCTTTTGTAATATATGCACATGAAATAATATAATGTAAAATACACATATGCATGCATGCATGTAAATATATATATGATGCATGCATGCACATATATATATATATATATATATATTTCTATGTTTGAATTGTGTGATTTAATACGTTCATTGTGCTTGAACCGAAACATACTATACGCGCGTATAAACGTATAATTAGCAGCGTACAATATGACTTCAAAAACCTATTTTGAAAAGAAAACAAAAAAATGAAAAGAAAAGAAAAAAGAAAAAAATATTTAGTCTCGGTTCGTATTACCAACCGGGACTAAAGGGTGCCGACCATCGTGGCATGTCAGGAGGCACCTTTAGTCCCAGTTGGTGTTACCCACCAGAACTAAAGGTCCTTCTTTAGTCCCGGTTCCTGACCCGGGACTAAAGGACCCCCCTTTAGTCCCGGATGCTTGCTCCCGGGTGGGGAACCGGGACTAGAGGGGGTTCCCCACCGGGAGTAAAGCTCTGTTCTCTACTAGAGAAAGGTCCACATTCATGCTTGTGCTCACATACCTATACCTATAGAAACAGAAAGGGTCAACTCCTCGCTCACAAAAGATAGAAAGAGTCAATAGTGCAGAAGCCTCTCTCTTTCTCTATATATGTTAACATATGCATCGGCACGTACAATATCTTTACTTTGCACCTCGATTATATAAGTATTTAACAATCTCCATGTCGTCATTCGTGACCACGTTGAGTCATAGCAGATTCATGTTGGATTCCAATGTTTGCATGGTCACCATTTTTTCAGAAGGTAAGATACATGAATTAATCAAGTGGAATACTTCCGTAGGTACCAAGGCGGGGACCAACTGGTATACTTCTGGTTCCTGCCGCAAACACCACTGTACGAGAAGAAGACTATTCTCATCATCTCACACGTAAATTGAAGTACGATATAGTAATTAAACACGTGGGCAAGTATATATAGTACAACTTACTGGTATTTCAACTACATTAAGTGGTGCCTTGCAATCCTTACAGTGTTGCCAAATAAACTTTTTCCAAACCCTGTGCGACCAATAATGTACGATCGTTAATAAATTAGGGCAAAGTCTATCAATAATAGTTGTGCACGAGAGATCGAAATTACCCCTGGATAATGTCTATCATATCTTGGTATAGTGCTCGCTCTTTTCTCAATGAGTCCAAGATTACTAACTGACTTGAGTTTAACTCAATGACAATGAGTATCCAGTGAAACCTGCATTGGTTTATACACACACGTACATGCATATAAGTTGTATTGATATTACATAAAATGTGTAGACTACATTATTATTAACACTTACTCAAAGTTGTACGGGAAAAGTATTGTTGTCTTGTCGTGCTGCTTCACGAAGAACTTCATGATATTTGTCTGTGCTACAGATACCCAGTGGTCCTTGACAATAATATCGGTTTTGAATACGATATAAGGATCAATGAAGCCAACACTGGTGTCTTGTATTCTTTGGAGCTCTGACATCTAGAATCTATATATAAATATAAGTTACATGTGAGGATAATTATATACACGTACGCATGGAAGTGAGTTTATTAAATAAAAGTAAGAATCACTTACAAACAAAAGGAGCTAATGATTGATTTATCCAGAGCGTCCAAGTGGAATAGTTGATGCAATTCTTCGAAACTAATATGTAAGATGTCATCTCCACGGAAGTAATGATGGTCTCTAAATCTGACAAAGATTCACTGCTCACCCCTGCCACACACCTGCATGTACCACTTGTTGAGCAAGTACATTTGCATACCCAATTCATTCAGAGCCGCAGGGTTGTACAGACTTTTGCCAAATTTATAAGTCTTCTAGGTATTAACTTCCAGGTTCTGGATTGGAGCTTTGCCCGTCACTTGATCCAAGGTTAAACCAGTTTGTTCAAAAAAATCATTAAGGTCTTGAACCGACACTTCTCCAGAGTTGTCTGGTCGATAGACTTCTATATTGGAACCATATTAATTAGCAACAACAAGATTTTGCATTGGTTGCTTTTGTTGTCCGAGCTGTTGGACATCCTTCCCTGATGCTCTTTTCCTTTTCTTATGTGCATCATGTGACTTCACGAGGGAGCGGTCATAGTCTGATAGTGGCGGTGGCTTACGAACTTCAAGCATCTTTTTCTTGTGAGCTTCGACCTTCTGCCTCAGCTGATCTCATGGTATGTAAAAGTACGACTTCTCCTTAAGCTTCGCTTGTCTCTGCTTTTGGATATCTATAAAAAAATCTTTCACTTTTTTGCCTTCTTCAGCTGCTATTTGCTCATCAGTCTTTTCAGGAAGTATTTCTTGAGAAATAACTCTTTTTTTGGGGTCTTCTTTGCCGTCGGGACCTTAGACGTCTTTGTAGTGCTTTGCTGTGGAGGTGGTGGGGGCGGTGTTGGAGACCGGCGTGGAGGCGATGAGGCCAGTGTTGGAGTCTGGCGTGGAGCCGTTGGCGATCGTTGTGGAGGCGGTGGGGCCGGTGTAGGAGTTGGAGATCGTTGTGAAGGCGATGGGGCCGGTGTAGGAGTTGGAGATCACGGTGGGGATGAAGTCGTCTCGCCTCCCGCGACGTTGTGGTGAGATGGGGAATGAATGATTGGGCTAGGCTGGGGGAGACCCTGCTACAAAAACAAGTTGTGGTCAATTATTTTTGAAGCCAATATAAAATTAATGGAAAAATAATATTTCATTCACTATCATTCGTACCTAGGGTGAGGTAGGGGAAGTGGTGGCACCCCAGGAATGATGATGAAGCGTTTGCGCCATTGAATAAATGTCTTCTCTGCTTCTCCTAGTGTCTTCTCCCCATCACCGCCTTCAATGTCAAGAGGAACATTGCTGTAACCTTTGAGCACTCTATCGACCGAGATGCTAGCATATCCAGATTGAATAACTGACCCATGAATTCTTGGTGTCTTCGTTCGGTCTATTGGAGATACAACCCCGACAGCCACCATGATTGATGCATTATTACCATCTAGAATATGCAGCTCACATGTTGTTAGAGGCTCGGTAATGTCATCAACAGGGAAGCGCAACCCAGCATCACCTTGAATAACTGGCAGCTCCGTGGAAGCACAATTGCTTTTCATCTGACCAACGGGGCTAATGGTGACTCCCGGCGTCGATTGCATTTGACTCATTGCTAGCTACACTTGCCTCTTGATCTCCTCCTGCATTCTTACCTCAAGAGATTTTTCTCGTTCACGTGATTCAAGCAATGCTTGTCATGACTCATTAACAAATTGCTCCAATACACGGATTCAAGCAATGCTTGTCGTGACTCATTAACAAATTGCTCCAATACACGGATTTGGTCTGCCTCCTCATCCTTCTTTCTCTGGCGGCTTCTATAGGTATCCCTGTCTGCTAGGAATGTTTGTAGCCACGAAACCACCCCATAGCCTCTTGTTCGACCACCGTGTTCAGGATTCTCTAGGGCATATGTCAATTCATCCTTTTCTTTGTTGGGCTTGAAAACACCACTATCAGCTTCTTCCCTAGCATGAGCTAGTCTCTGTGTTGCTCTCTCAATTTTTTGGCTGAAAATTAGCTTGCCAGTGTCTGGGTCTAGGCTTCCCCCATGAGCGTAGAACCAATTCTTCACGCGTTGAGGCCAGTTCTTCTCTATTGTTTCAGGTATGATTCCCTTGGCAGTAATCTCTGCTTCTAGGTTCTGCCACTTGGGAATAGCACTCCTATAACCACCTGATCCCATGCGATGATGGTATTGCTTCTGTTGGACATTCTGCTGATTCCTCATCACACGTTCCTCACTCTATTGAGATATCTTATATTGTACGAAATCATCCCAATGGGACTCCAACTTGACAAACGCCTTAGCATTAAAATTCAGCGTTTCATTCTTCAAGATAAACTTTTTATACAATGTCTTCTTCCAACTCTGGAACAATGTTGCCATCTTCTTCATTGTCCAATCCCTCACTAGCTCCTTCAAAGCATCATCTGCTTGTAATGTGAAATGATGAGTGATATCTCTCCAAGCTAGGTTCTTGTCACGATCAGATACAAAAATGTGAGTTATTTTATCATATTTAATGATTATGGTTAGTTTATACCTATTTTCATGATGGTTGTGATTAAAGTTCTAATTTTTTGTTTTAATTTCAGTGGGATGGCAGTGGACGATGTTCAGGCTTCTACTGGGAGGAAGAGTATGTTGAACTCGTGCAAAAATATCTTGCACAACAGGCAAATACGGTGGCTAATGAGGCAGTGATCCAGTCGAAGAAGCCCAAAGATGTTGCACAATCAGGGGATCTGTCTATTTTAGTTGAGATTGGTCGTGAAATCCTTGTGCTCCTGAAATGTATTTTAGCTTTAGTTCTTTTAGTGGTAGTTGGGATTGTCTACATTGTAGCGATGCTTTCATAAATTTGTACCTTTTGTGGTGGCACACATGTTGTATAAATAATTAATTATGATCTAGGTTTTAATATGGTATTTATGTCATGTAATGCAGATGAGCCGGCATTGGATGTACAATGCTGATCGCCGCTCCCAAGAGTTCATTGACGGCGTGCATTCTTTGTTACGTGAGGCCGAGGCAAACAAACGCGACGGTTTCATGTGCTGCCCATGTGCCATATGTAAGAATACGGTGGAATATCCTTGTTCAAGGACTCTTCATTCACACTTGTTCAAGTCGGGTTTCATACCAAACTATATTTGTTGGACGAAGCATGGAGAAACCGGCGTTGTAATGGAAGAAGGTGAAGAAGAACAATGGGACGACAATGATATTATTCCTGATGGTGCATGCTTCAATGATACTGCAATGGGAGAAGCTGAAGAAGAGGTAGCCACAGAAGATGAGCCTACTGATGATCTTTGTCAGGTCATTCATGACGCACAAAGAGAATGTGAAAGTGAAAAGGAGAAGATTAAGTTCGAGCGGATGCTAGAAGATCACAACAAATTGTTGTACCCAACTTGTGATGCAGGGCAGAAAAAGTTGGGAACCACACTAGAATTGCTGCAGTGGAAGGCAAAGAATGGTGTATCTGACAAGGAATTTGGAGAGTTACTAAAAATCCAAAAGAAGATGCTTCCAAAGGACAATGAATTGCCCGCCACTACCTACGAAGCAAAACAAGTTGTCTGTCCTATGGGGCTAGAAATCGAGAAGATACATGCATGTCCTAATGACTACATCCTATACCGTGGCAAAGAGTACAAGAAATTGGATGCATGCCCGGTATGCCATGCATCGCAGTATAAGATCAGGCGAGATGACCCTGGTGATGTTGAGAGTGAACGTCCGCGGAAGAAAATCCCTGCCAAGGTTATGTGGTATGCTCCTATAATACCACACTTGAAACATCTGTTCAGAAACAAAGAACATGCAAAATTGTTGCGATGGCACAAAGAAGACCGTAAGGTAGACAATATGTTGAGACACCCTGCTGATGGGTCCCAGTGGAGAGCAATCGACAAAGAATTCACGGAGTTTGCAAATGACGTAAGAAACTTAAGGTTTGCTTTAAGTACAGATGGTATCAATCCTTTTGGAGAGCAGAACAGTAGTCATAGCACTTGGCCTGTTACTCTAAGTATCTGCAACCTTCCTCCTTGGTTATGCATGAAGCGAAAGTTCATTATGACGCCTATGCTCATCCAAGGCCCGAAGCAACATGGCAATGACATCGATGTGTACCTGAGACCACTTATTGACGAACTTCTCATTTTGTGGAATAAAGAAGGTGTACGTGTGTGGGATGAGTACAAACAGGGACACTTTGATCTGCGAGCATTGTTGTTCGTAACAATCAATGATTGGCCTGCTCTAAGTAATCTTTTAGGATAGTCAAACAAGGGATATAATGCATGCACACACTACTTCGGTGATATTAGAGGTGTATTCTTGAAAAAATGTCGAAAGGTCATGTACCTTGGCCATCGTCGATTTCTTCCTACAAATCACCCCGTAAGAAAGAAAGGCAACCATTTTAAAGGGAAGGCAGATCACCTGACCAAGCCTCGCAACCGAACCGGTGAGGATGTACTCGATATGGTCAATGATGTGAAAGTCGTCTTTGGAAAAGGACATGGTAGCCAACCTGTTCCGAATGACGCTAACGGTCACACACCCATGTGGAAGAAGTCCATATTTTGGGACCTACCCTATTGGCAAGTCCTAGAGGTCCACAGCTCGATCGACGTGATGCACCTGACAAAGAATCTTTGTGTGAACCTACTAGGCTTCATGGGTGTGTATGGAAAGCCTAAGGACACATTTGAAGCACGATAGGACCTGCGTTGTTTGAGAGAAAGAGACAACCTGCATCTAGAGAAGATAGATGATGGACGCCATTACTTACGTCCTGCCAGCTACACTCTAAGCAAAGAGGAGAAGGAAATCATGTTTGAATGCTTAAACAACATCAAGGTACCATCTGGATTCTCCTCGAATATAAAGGGTATTATAAATGTGCCAGAGAAGAAATTCTGTAACTTAAAGTCCCATGACTATCACATTCTCATGACGCAATTACTTCTAGTTGTATTAAGAGGAATTCTACCTCCAAATGTATGTCTAGCCACCATGAAGCTATGTGCATTCCTCAATGCAATTTCTCAGAAGGCAATTGATCCAACTGATCTAGCTAAACTATAGAATGATGTGGTTCAATGTCTCGTCAGCTTTGAGTTGGTGTTCCCTCCTTCCTTCTTTGATATCATGACACACCTCCTAGTTCACCTAGTCAAGGAGATTTTCATTCTCGGTCCTATGTTCCTACACAACATGTTCCCCTTAGAGAGATTCATGGGAGTCTTGAAGAAATATGTTCACAACCGTGCTCGCCTAGAAGAAAGCATCGCCAAGGGCTATGGAACAGAAGAGGTCATTGAGTTCTGTGTTGACTTTATTCCCGACCTTGACTCGATTGGTGTTCCTGAATCAAGACATGAGGGGAGACTAAGCAGAAAGGGGACACTAGGGAGGAAAACATATATTAGTACAGAGGATGATTATTTCAATAAAGCGCACTACACAGTTCTATAGAACTCCTCTTTGGTAGATCCGTATATTGAAACACACAAGGATCTCTTATGATCCGAGTTTCTAGGGAAGACTGAAGCTTGGATTACGCGTAAGCACATGGAAACTTTCGGCGGTTGGTTGCGAAAAAAATGTCAAGGTGATGAGAGCATCCATGAGCAACTGTATTTATTGGCTATGCAACCATCATGGCATATCGTAACATACAAAGGGTACGAGATAAATGGGAACATATTCTACATAGTAGCCCAAGATAAAAGGAGTACCAACCAAAACAGTAGTGTCTGCATAGATGCCACAGACCCGAATAGGAATAAGCAGACATATTATGGCCGCATAAATGAAATATGGGAACTAGAATATGCTCCTACTTTGAAGATCCCATTGTTCAAGTGCCTATGGGTCAAGGTGACCGGAGGCGGGGTAACAGTAGACAACGAGTATGGAATGACAACAGTAGACCTTAGTAATATTGGGTACAAAGACGAACCATTCGTCCTTGCCAAGGATGTGAATAAGGTGTTCTATGTCAATGATATGTCTACCAAACCAAAAAGAGGGAAAAACGATAATGACTCAACTAAAGAGCCAAAGCGTCACATAGTTCTTTCAGAGAAAAGAGTCATCGTGGGAATTGCGGACAACTCGGACATGTCAGAAGATTATGAAAAGTATGACCGAATTCCGCCCTTCAAAGTGAACAAAGACCCTAGCATCTTGGTAAATGATGAGGGCACTCCATGGTTACGACGCGATCATAACCAAGGGACATACATAAAGAAGAAGTTCACTGTTGTGCCCACTTGATGATATAGTGATTTAATGTAGTGTGTGTTTGAGATATTATGTAATAATTGTGAATTCAGATGTTTATTATGTCGTGTTTCAAATTAAATCAAATTAGGATATTGAGTGATGAAAAATTAAAATATTAACGTTAAAATGATGTGAAAACAAATTTCCTGTCCAAAACCAATAGTTTTAATAATTTTAATTAGACACTACATTTTTGCATTAACGAAATAATAAATATTAGTTACATTATGTTTTATAATTATAACAAAAAATAAAAAAAGTTAGATTATACATTTTTCCTATGTGCAATAAAGAAAAAGAAAATCCATATTTTTAACAAAATAATTTTATGCTTTTTATTTAATTTACTATGTATTTAACAAGAAAATCCATATTTCTATTAAAAAATTTGCTCAAAACAGGCGGGAAACGAAACTGCAGGCCACCTTTACTCCCGGATGGGAAGCCCACCTAGGAGTAAAGGTGGGCTGCAGTTTCGTGGCCCGCCAAAAAAACCCTTTACTCCCGGTGCGTGTTACCAATTAGGAGTAAAGGTATACCTTTACTCCTAGTTGGTAGCACGCACCAGGAGTAAAGGGACCTTTACTCCCGGTTGGTAATAGACACCGGGAGTAAAGGACCCTTACTCCCGGCTGGTGGCTGGCACCGGGAGTAAATCTTCTAGGTATATAACAGCCAGTGCCAGGCGCAGATCGATCCCCTCCTCTTCTTCCTCGTCAAACACCACCGCCCTTTCTCTTCTTCCTCACGCCACTGCCGATTCGTCTTCCCCTGCGCATCAGCCTGCCCCCGTGACACCGGAGCCCGCGCCTCGCCTCGTGCGGCCCTCCACCGCCGATGACCTCGTGCAGCCCGGCCTCCACCGCGCGTGCCCATGGCCCTCCACCGCGCCCGCCCAAGGTGAGAGTTCTCTCGGCTTTTGTTGTGCATGGTGAAACGGCTTCAGTGAGGGCCCGTGCATGGTTGGGGTCTTTTGCTGCTTGCTACCGTCGTCTTGGGGGGCATGCCATGGTTGTCAGTTTCAATAATGGCGTCTTGGGGCAACGGCATGCCATGGCTGCGGCGAATCATTTCCTTGAAGCACGCCACGTGCAAGTCAACAGCCTTGCCGTCCAAGTGGATGTGGTACCTGTACGCCTAGAACCTACTCCGGTGGCCCTTGTTGTCTCCAGAAGTCACACGGTGGCGAATCTCACGATGCCTTCCGGCGGAGCTCTAAGGCTCGGCCATCGTGGACAATGCGTTCCGGCAGTGTGGCGCAGCCCTGGTGGATGTCGAGGTCTTGTTCGAAGCAGTGGTAGATGTAACTTAGCTAGCTGAAACTTGCAACATCACGACATCACGCACCAACGACACCGCCCCGGCCCGCCTCACGTCGTCGTCGTCAGCACACCGGCCCGCCTCACATCGTTGTCGTCAGCACACCGGCCACCACGTCGACACGTATATATACGTCATTTGTATTCATATGCATGTATATATACATCGTGGAGCACCGCTGCCCTCGTTCGCCTATGTGTTTCTATGTATACGGCGGAGCACCGCCGCCCTCGTTCACCCATGTGTACAAACATATATACAGCGGAGTGGAGCACCGCCACTCTCATCACACCGCCCTCTCTCGCGGCCTAGTCGATCAACATTCATATTACGTGTCGGCATAAGATATATTGTAGTTAATAAAGTGACCATGTTTAGTTTAAGATATATGATGAATGACTACATGGTTCACATGGTACATAGGATCACAACATCACGCACCGACACCGCCCCAGCCCGCCTCACGTCGTTGTCGTCAGCACGCCGGCCCGCCTCACGTCGTCGTCGTCAGCACACCGGCCACCGCACTGACACGTATATATACGTCATTTGTATGCATGTATATATACATCGTGGAGCACCGCCGCCCTCGTTCGCCCATGCGTTTCTATGTATACGATGGAGCACCGCCGCCCTCGTTCACCCATGTGTGCAAACATATATACGGTGGAGTGGAGCACCGCCACTCTTGTCACACCGCCCTCTCTCGTGGCCTAGTCGATCAACATTCGTATTATCGTTATCGTTAACGCTAAACAACCACACCAGGGCAAATTGCGTTAGTGACTAGGGCAAACCACGTTGTTGATGTCACCGACGTGGTTCGCCCTAGTCACCGACGCAATTCGCCCTCGACCGTTTATGTATAGCCCTAATTCGCCCTAGTACCGACGCAGTTCACCCTAGTGTGGCGAATTGCGTCCGTGACCGAGGGGCAAGATTTAATAATGCATATTGTTCGTAGATTTTATGCATGTAAGCAAAGATTTGACGTACTATATATTGGTTTTGTTTTTTGAAGCTAGATGGTCGACCCGAGAAACATGGATGAGGAGGAGTTGATGATGAATTTGATCAACACTAGCACTCAAGTTGCCAGCGATGATGGTGCTAAAAATAACGTGCAAGAGGATGCAGATGATGGGAGTCAGTACTTAGCTCTTGAACAAAATGAGCAACAACATATTGGCCAAGTATATATTTTTTATTATTAGCTATATATATTATCATATGTCTTATGTGTGCCCATGACATTAAAATAATGTTTATGTTTTGTAGCCCTCTGGATCGACATCAACAACTACAACAAAGAGTAAAAATGTTCGAGGTCCCAAAAAGCCATTGGAGGGCCGCTTCATCATCTCGGAGTTCAATGTGGATACAGGCGAACCGGGGGGGCCAAATAAAATGAAATTCGTGCACCACTGTGGTTACCTTGTATGGGACTGGCTCCCGATCAGTACTCGCAAATGGAAGAAGAAGACCAATGCTCCTCATATCAGTTTTGTCTCCGATCGTGACAAGTCGTTAATTTGGAATGATGTCTTGGAACATTTCACGCTCCAAACAGATGGTTATGGTGATATAATAGATGCTGATGAATTGAAGGAGCGAGTTAGGGATTGGGCAATGAAGAAGATGGCCACCCAGTTTCAGACTTGGAAGAAACACCTATACACGACGTATGTCAAGAAGAACATAGCACCAGATTTTACTGTCCCAGGCCCAATCTCAAAGCAGAGGCCCTATTGGGATGAGTTTGTACAGTACAAGACGTCGGAAGAGGGTGTGAGTCGGGTGATAAAGAACCAACGTAATGCCCAACAGAAGACATACCACCATAACTTGGGATCAGGTGGCTACCTGACTACCATGAAGAAGTGGAACAAAATGGAAGCAGACCTTCTTGCCAAGGGTATCACACTAGAATCACTCGAGTGGGGAGAGCGTGCAAAGAATTAGTTTTTCGCTCATGGGGGAACATTGGACTAGGAGACAGGGAAGTGCGTTTATGGCGCAAGATTGCAAGAAGCAGCAGAAAGATTGTTTTATGCTCAAAGAGCTACTGCTAGTGGTACGTTCAGGCCCAACAGAGAGAAGGATGAACTGACATACGCCATCGGGACTATTGAACACGGTGGCCGAACTAGAGGCAAAGGAAGTGTCTCGTGGGAGCATGGATTCCCTCAGGACAGACCTTCCTACAGAAGCCGTCAGAGAAAGAAGGAAGAAGAGGCACAGCGGCTCCAGAGGTTGGAGGAAGCGATGCATGAAGCATAGGAGCGGGAAAAAAACCTTACAGCGAGAATGCAGGAGGAAATCAGAAGGTAAGTGCAAATAGCGGTGAGTGCAAACAAGCAGACATCAGAGCCAGGAATCAACATTAGCCAATCTGTTCAGTTGAAAAGCAGCTACGCTTCCATAGAGATACCAAATCAAGGGGACACATGACTGCGCTTCCCCATGGATGACGTCACTGAACCTTTTACATCGTGTGAGCTACACATTTCGAAGGGGAATTCCACAATCATGGTGGCTATCGGTCTTGTTAATCCTATCGATCAAACCAAGACACCAAGGATTCATGGGAATATAATCTAAGAAGGATATGCTACCATCTCGGTAGATAAAGCTGAAAAAGGTTTTAGTGATTTGCCTCTTGACATTCCTAGAGGTGATGGCGAGAAGACTCTAGGAGAAGTAGAGAAGACATTCATTCTATGGCGCAAGCGCTACATCATCATTCCCGGGATGTCGCCTCCACCTCCTACTGAACTACCTCACCATAGGTGCGGATGAAAACACTACATCATTAATTTATATTGGCTTAAATAATTAACAATCTGCTCATAATAATATGGCATTCCTTTTTTTGTAGCAGATCCTCCCCCAACCTAAATCCAATTGTTCAATCGCCAGATCATCATAGTGCTCTGTACGATGACAATGTGTTGGAAGGCGAGGCTGCATCCACACCATCTCTAAGGAGGTCTCCAATGCCGCAGCCACCACCTCCAAGGAGGTCTCCAACGCCGCTGCCACCACCTCCGAGGAGGTCTCCAACGCCTCCCCTGCCCCCGCCTACTAAGAAGCCAAGTACTAGCAAGAGGTCAGCCCCGCAAATGAAGAACCAGTCCCCGCCAGCAAAGAAAGCCACCATGAAACCAAGGGCTATTCCCAAAATAATATCTGAACAGAAGGAAGAAGTAACTGATGCATACAAAAAAGATATGTCCAGATTCGATGACAAACTTAAAAAGAATCAAGAAGCAAGGAGAAACCCGGAGAAACCATACTTCTTCGTAGCTCCAGATATTCTAAGAAAAAATGTGGCTTCTTACCAGCAACAACAGCGGGAATCTCGTAAGCCGTCCAAATCAACGTTAACGGACTATGACCGCACTCTCACCAAGTCAATTGAGGTGGCACAGAAAAAGAAGCGGGCAGGGAAAGGAGTTGCACAACTCGGACAACAATCGCACCAATCAGTCCCCCCGCTAGTTGTTGGTAATGAATATGGTTCGAATTTAGGATTAATGCATCAGGCAAACATACCTCCGGATATCGATTTGGATCACCTTGGTGAATTTATTGATGAGACTGGTCTCGACCTTTACCAGATGTTTGGTGATGGAAACATTGAGAGTGCGGCGAAGGTTGATATTTGGAAGAAAAAATTTGTACTAGGCCAGAGTCTGTACAACCCTCAAGCCTTATGTGATCTGGGGACGCAAATGTTCCTGCTAAACAAGTGGTACATGCAGGCGTCTACCGGTGGAGACTTCTGCGTTGGTGTCAGAATTAGAGACGAACATTGGTTCCGTGGTGATGATGTTATGTATGTTGACTTTGCAGAATTTCATCAACTATGCCACCTGACCTCTCTGGACAAAGTTATCATTAGCTGCTATTGCCTGTAAGTAATAATTCTTTCGATCTATTATTAAACTCATCATATGTGTGTATATGCATATAAATTATCCTAACAAGTACTATATATATGCAGATTTACAATGACAGAGCTCAGAAATGAAGGCTACAATGAAATTGGTTTTGTTAATCCCCATATAGTATTCAAAGACCTAGTTACTTCAAAGACTAATTGGAAGTCTGAGTCAGAGAGTAACCTCATGAACTTCTTAGTGAACCAACGCCACAAGAAGGATATACTCTTTCCCTATAACTTCAAGTGAGTGTTAATAATGTCGATCATCCTTAATGGCTCATATGTTGATTCTAGTTAATTAATGAGTGTTATGCGTTATATCCTATAAATACATGCAGCAATCACTGGATATTGATGGACATCGATATGGTGAAAAGTCACTTGATAATCTATGACTCGATGAGAAAACCACAATAAGACTACCAAGATATGATAGATATTATCCAGAGGTAATTTCGGTATCTCTAGCAACTATATATACACACAAACATGATGATTAACTATATCTGATGACGTGGCAATTTTTTTTATTGGGCAGTGTTTGGAAAACCTTTATTGAGAAGCAACACATGGGAAAATGCAAAGCGCCACTGAATGTAATCCCTTTGAAAGTAAGTGCCCTGAATCGCATCATCTTTATTAATTAAACATATAGCTTTCACCGGATCACCAGATTGGATGATAAATCTTTTTCTCGTAAAGTGGTGTCTGAGGCAGGAACAGGGGAACAACTACTGTGGTTACTATGTTTGCAAGTTTATCAAGGTGGTCTCCCAAAGAACTCCTACAGAGAGACTCAAAGTACGTTAAAAATACACTATATATTCATTTAATTATTATTATTGATTGTGTTACTATGTCTTTATATATATATATATATGTACATATATTAATTTATTTTTCTTTAATTCAAACCTGTAGGCTCGATGGTTGGAGGAAAAGGTCATACGGCAAGACCAAATCAAAGCAATTCAAGAGTCTATAGCCGGATTTTTTAATGAGCAAGTCATCGATTCCAAGGGCGAGTTCTACTTCGACCCAACACTGCCATGGAAGCCAAGTTAGAGGATGAGAGGAAACTTGTTATATCACAACAACTGTAATGCAATCTTTTGTAATATATGCACATGAAATAATATAATGTAAAATACACATATGCATGCATGCATGTAAATATATATATGATGCATGCATGCACATATATATATATATATATATATATTTCTATGTTTGAATTGTGTGATTTAATACGTTCATTGTGCTTGAACCGAAACATACTATACGCGCGTATAAACGTATAATTAGCAGCGTACAATATGACTTCAAAAACCTATTTTGAAAAGAAAACAAAAAAATGAAAAGAAAAGAAAAAAGAAAAAAATATTTAGTCTCGGTTCGTATTACCAACCGGGACTAAAGGGTGCCGACCATCGTGGCATGTCAGGAGGCACCTTTAGTCCCAGTTGGTGTTACCCACCAGAACTAAAGGTCCTTCTTTAGTCCCGGTTCCTGACCCGGGACTAAAGGACCCCCCTTTAGTCCCGGATGCTTGCTCCCGGGTGGGGAACCGGGACTAGAGGGGGTTCCCCACCGGGAGTAAAGCTCTGTTCTCTACTAGAGAAAGGTCCACATTCATGCTTGTGCTCACATACCTATACCTATAGAAACAGAAAGGGTCAACTCCTCGCTCACAAAAGATAGAAAGAGTCAATAGTGCAGAAGCCTCTCTCTTTCTCTATATATGTTAACATATGCATCGGCACGTACAATATCTTTACTTTGCACCTCGATTATATAAGTATTTAACAATCTCCATGTCGTCATTCGTGACCACGTTGAGTCATAGCAGATTCATGTTGGATTCCAATGTTTGCATGGTCACCATTTTTTCAGAAGGTAAGATACATGAATTAATCAAGTGGAATACTTCCGTAGGTACCAAGGCGGGGACCAACTGGTATACTTCTGGTTCCTGCCGCAAACACCACTGTACGAGAAGAAGACTATTCTCATCATCTCACACGTAAATTGAAGTACGATATAGTAATTAAACACGTGGGCAAGTATATATAGTACAACTTACTGGTATTTCAACTACATTAAGTGGTGCCTTGCAATCCTTACAGTGTTGCCAAATAAACTTTTTCCAAACCCTGTGCGACCAATAATGTACGATCGTTAATAAATTAGGGCAAAGTCTATCAATAATAGTTGTGCACGAGAGATCGAAATTACCCCTGGATAATGTCTATCATATCTTGGTATAGTGCTCGCTCTTTTCTCAATGAGTCCAAGATTACTAACTGACTTGAGTTTAACTCAATGACAATGAGTATCCAGTGAAACCTGCATTGGTTTATACACACACGTACATGCATATAAGTTGTATTGATATTACATAAAATGTGTAGACTACATTATTATTAACACTTACTCAAAGTTGTACGGGAAAAGTATTGTTGTCTTGTCGTGCTGCTTCACGAAGAACTTCATGATATTTGTCTGTGCTACAGATACCCAGTGGTCCTTGACAATAATATCGGTTTTGAATACGATATAAGGATCAATGAAGCCAACACTGGTGTCTTGTATTCTTTGGAGCTCTGACATCTAGAATCTATATATAAATATAAGTTACATGTGAGGATAATTATATACACGTACGCATGGAAGTGAGTTTATTAAATAAAAGTAAGAATCACTTACAAACAAAAGGAGCTAATGATTGATTTATCCAGAGCGTCCAAGTGGAATAGTTGATGCAATTCTTCGAAACTAATATGTAAGATGTCATCTCCACGGAAGTAATGATGGTCTCTAAATCTGACAAAGATTCACTGCTCACCCCTGCCACACACCTGCATGTACCACTTGTTGAGCAAGTACATTTGCATACCCAATTCATTCAGAGCCGCAGGGTTGTACAGACTTTTGCCAAATTTATAAGTCTTCTAGGTATTAACTTCCAGGTTCTGGATTGGAGCTTTGCCCGTCACTTGATCCAAGGTTAAACCAGTTTGTTCAAAAAAATCATTAAGGTCTTGAACCGACACTTCTCCAGAGTTGTCTGGTCGATAGACTTCTATATTGGAACCATATTAATTAGCAACAACAAGATTTTGCATTGGTTGCTTTTGTTGTCCGAGCTGTTGGACATCCTTCCCTGATGCTCTTTTCCTTTTCTTATGTGCATCATGTGACTTCACGAGGGAGCGGTCATAGTCTGATAGTGGCGGTGGCTTACGAACTTCAAGCATCTTTTTCTTGTGAGCTTCGACCTTCTGCCTCAGCTGATCTCATGGTATGTAAAAGTACGACTTCTCCTTAAGCTTCGCTTGTCTCTGCTTTTGGATATCTATAAAAAAATCTTTCACTTTTTTGCCTTCTTCAGCTGCTATTTGCTCATCAGTCTTTTCAGGAAGTATTTCTTGAGAAATAACTCTTTTTTTGGGGTCTTCTTTGCCGTCGGGACCTTAGACGTCTTTGTAGTGCTTTGCTGTGGAGGTGGTGGGGGCGGTGTTGGAGACCGGCGTGGAGGCGATGAGGCCAGTGTTGGAGTCTGGCGTGGAGCCGTTGGCGATCGTTGTGGAGGCGGTGGGGCCGGTGTAGGAGTTGGAGATCGTTGTGAAGGCGATGGGGCCGGTGTAGGAGTTGGAGATCACGGTGGGGATGAAGTCGTCTCGCCTCCCGCGACGTTGTGGTGAGATGGGGAATGAATGATTGGGCTAGGCTGGGGGAGACCCTGCTACAAAAACAAGTTGTGGTCAATTATTTTTGAAGCCAATATAAAATTAATGGAAAAATAATATTTCATTCACTATCATTCGTACCTAGGGTGAGGTAGGGGAAGTGGTGGCACCCCAGGAATGATGATGAAGCGTTTGCGCCATTGAATAAATGTCTTCTCTGCTTCTCCTAGTGTCTTCTCCCCATCACCGCCTTCAATGTCAAGAGGAACATTGCTGTAACCTTTGAGCACTCTATCGACCGAGATGCTAGCATATCCAGATTGAATAACTGACCCATGAATTCTTGGTGTCTTCGTTCGGTCTATTGGAGATACAACCCCGACAGCCACCATGATTGATGCATTATTACCATCTAGAATATGCAGCTCACATGTTGTTAGAGGCTCGGTAATGTCATCAACAGGGAAGCGCAACCCAGCATCACCTTGAATAACTGGCAGCTCCGTGGAAGCACAATTGCTTTTCATCTGACCAACGGGGCTAATGGTGACTCCCGGCGTCGATTGCATTTGACTCATTGCTAGCTACACTTGCCTCTTGATCTCCTCCTGCATTCTTACCTCAAGAGATTTTTCTCGTTCACGTGATTCAAGCAATGCTTGTCATGACTCATTAACAAATTGCTCCAATACACGGATTCAAGCAATGCTTGTCGTGACTCATTAACAAATTGCTCCAATACACGGATTTGGTCTGCCTCCTCATCCTTCTTTCTCTGGCGGCTTCTATAGGTATCCCTGTCTGCTAGGAATGTTTGTAGCCACGAAACCACCCCATAGCCTCTTGTTCGACCACCGTGTTCAGGATTCTCTAGGGCATATGTCAATTCATCCTTTTCTTTGTTGGGCTTGAAAACACCACTATCAGCTTCTTCCCTAGCATGAGCTAGTCTCTGTGTTGCTCTCTCAATTTTTTGGCTGAAAATTAGCTTGCCAGTGTCTGGGTCTAGGCTTCCCCCATGAGCGTAGAACCAATTCTTCACGCGTTGAGGCCAGTTCTTCTCTATTGTTTCAGGTATGATTCCCTTGGCAGTAATCTCTGCTTCTAGGTTCTGCCACTTGGGAATAGCACTCCTATAACCACCTGATCCCATGCGATGATGGTATTGCTTCTGTTGGACATTCTGCTGATTCCTCATCACACGTTCCTCACTCTATTGAGATATCTTATATTGTACGAAATCATCCCAATGGGACTCCAACTTGACAAACGCCTTAGCATTAAAATTCAGCGTTTCATTCTTCAAGATAAACTTTTTATACAATGTCTTCTTCCAACTCTGGAACAATGTTGCCATCTTCTTCATTGTCCAATCCCTCACTAGCTCCTTCAAAGCATCATCTGCTTGTAATGTGAAATGATGAGTGATATCTCTCCAAGCTAGGTTCTTGTCACGATCAGATACAAAACTAACATTAGGAGCGGATATCTTCTACTTCCATTCACAAGCACTAACTAGGATCCTATCCCTTACAATGAACCCACATTGATTGACATATGTCTGAGCATGTGGTCCCAATGGTTTGCCGGTGTCGGTGTTGAATTCTGATATTATGAAACGGCCCTCTAATGGCTTTTTTGGCCCTCAGACTTTCCTACTCTTGTCGATGGTTGATGTAGATCCAGAGACCGGCTACATGAGTAGAAACACAATGATTAACAATAAATATACATACACATGCATCTATAAGAGATGATAGATAATCGAATATACCTTGCCAGTATTTTCTTGCGCGACAATTTGTTGATCTTCAACCACTGGCATATTCAGGATATCATCATAATCAGGAAAGTACTGACTCGTGTCATCTACATCCACATTGGTGCCGGCATTGATAATATTCGCCATTATGTCATCATTCAAGTTATCATCCGGAGCAGCCATTTGTATCTTCAAGATAACACATAGATAGAATTACTATGGCACATAACATAAGTACATGTTATAACACATATAGAATTACTAAATCCAATTAAATATAATAACACATAATATTTCATAAGGATAAACAATAGTAAGGTATAGGCTTTGGAATCGAATAAAAAACACTTTCGATCCAAAAAACATGGAAATAAGTACATATATATATACATATAGAATGATACAATTTTCTCTCTCTCTCTCAATACATAGAATAAGTGCATATGTATATATCTCTAGATATGCATGTGATAACACATAGAATGTCTCTCTAGATACAATTTTCTCTCTCTCTCAACACATGGAAATAATTAAGTACATGTATATATACACATAGAAATAATTAAGTACATATATATGTATACATATAGAATCTCTAGATAGAATTAATTACTAAATCTAATTAAACCTAACATATATACATAGATAGAATTTTACTAAATCAAAATTAAATCTAACACATATAGAGAGAGAGATAGAATAATAATTACTAAATATATCAAAAACTATAATAAAAACTATCTAAAAAACTATATAAATAAAGTACTAATTAAATTTTAATACATTTAAATCTAATTAACATATATCAAAAACTATCTAAAAACTAAGAATAAACTACTAATTAAATTTTAATACATTTAAATCTAACATATATATCAAACACTACCTAAAAAACTATCTAAAAAACTATCTAAAAAGTATCTAAAAAACTATCTAAAACATGCTATGGATGCATGGCCATGCATGCATGGCGGCTGGGCGTGCTGGCCGGCCATGGGGCCGAGCAGAGCCGCGCGAGGACGACATACGGTGGAGACTTGACGGCCTCCGGGCAGGGCTCGACGACGACGGCAGCGCGGGCGCGGCAGAGACGACGATCGAGGCCGGGCAAGGGTAGACGACAACGGCGGCGCGCGCGGGTGCGACAGAGACGACGAGATCGATTGTAGATCGAAAAGAAGAAGATGAACCGATTGATATATATAGGCCGGGACCCTTTAGTCCCGGCTTGTAACATCAACCGGAACTAAAGATCCTTTAGTCCCGGCTGGTAAGCCGAACCGGGACTAAAGGTCCAACCCTTTAGTCCCGGCTCGGCTTACCAGCCGGGACTAAAGGATCTTTAGTCCCAGTTGGTGTTACCAGCCGGGACTAAAGGTATTTTTGGGCGGGCAATTCCACCCACCCTTTAGTCCCGGTTCCTGGCCTGGGCCAGGACTGAAGGCCTAAAATTTTTGCAGCCCGCCAAAGTGTTGTTTTTTCATTAAGGATTGTAGATCTTGATGAGCTGCTCAAATGAGACACTAAATGACCTCAGATGAAAAATCTCTGAATACCAAGTTTGATCATCTCAGCAAGATCTATAATTGTTACATAGCTCATTTTTCCATTTGAGAAAGTTTTATCAAACACTAGTCATAAATTATTGAATCTCAGACTTTCTAAAACTATGTCACACACTTGTGAAATTTGAACTACATTTTGTTCAAACTTTCTCAAATGAAAAAATGGCCTATATAAGGATTGTATATCTTGATGAGCTGAACAAACTTAGTATTCAAAACTTTTCAATTGGAGACAATCTAGGGTTCCGAAAACTAGTTTGTAGGCGTCAAAATTTAAAAATCACAAATTTGAACCATCCAAACTATCTCAAATGGAAAGTTGACCAAAACAACAATTGTAGATCTTGATGAATTTAATAAACTTGGTACTCAAAACTTTTCAATTTGAAGTCATTTAGAGTTTAGAATACTAGAGTCAAAGTGTTGTTTTTTCATTTGACCAAATTTGACTTGGTCAAACTTGCTCAAATGAGACACTAAATGACCTCAGATGAAAAATCTCTGAATACCAAGTTTGATCATCTCAATAAGATCTACAATTGTTACATAGCTCATTTTCCCATTTGAGAAAGTTTTATCAAACAGTAGTCACAAATTCTTGATTCTCATATAGACTTTCTAAAACTATGTCACACACTTGTGAAATTTGAACTACATTTTGTTCAAACTTTCTCAAATGAAAAAATGGCCTATATAAGGATTGTATATCTTGATGAGCTGAACAAACTTGGTATTCAAAACTTTTCAATTGGAGACAATCTAGGGTTCCGAAAATTAGTTTGTAGGCGTCAAAATTTAAAAATCACAAATTTGAACCATGCAAACTATCTCAAATGGAAAGTTGACCAAAACAACAATTGTAGATCTGGATGATTTTAACAAACTTAGTATTCAAAACTTTTCAATTTGAAGTCATTTAGAGTTCATAATACTAGAGTCAAAGTGTTGTTTTCTCATTTGACCAAATTTGATTTGGTCAAACTTGCTCAAATGAGACACTAAATGACCTCAGATGAAAAATCTCTGAATACCAAGTTTGATCATCTCAGCAAGATCTACAATTGTTACATAGCTCATTTTCCCATTTGAGAAAGTTTTATCAAACACTAGTCACAAATTATTGAATCTCATAGACTTTCTAAAACTATGTCACACACTTGTGAAATTATGAAAACCTTGAACATAATTAAGTATTTTATTACACAACATAGATGACACACACACATGGTTGATTAATTAACTAAGCCTGGCTACAACGTAAGCAATCCCAACTATCACTAAACAAACTAAAACTACAATGCACTTCAGTAACATAATTATTTCGCGATCGTACGCAACTAAAACAGACAAATCATTCTTCTGTTGAATATCAATAAGCTTCTCCTGCTGGCTCACTGCCTCATCATCAGCAGCCGCTACCTCAAGCGCACCCAAATTCTGCACGTATGTAGCATAATCTTCCTCCCAGTACCAACCATCGCATCCATTGCCCTCCCATTGAAATTAAAGCCAAAAAATATTTAGTCAAAAATATTCAAGAAAAGCAGGTCAATTAGCCATAATAATAAAATGCGTAAGAAACTCACATTGCGATCTGGGCACTTGTAGAAAACATGACCCTTGTTGGGTCCCTGTCTCTTGACTCGGTACTCCATCACAATCTTCTGCTTACACTTGCCGCAGATAATGAGAGGGAGTTCTGGCCTCAGTGGTTTCGCAACCGAACGAGAGGCCGAGGATCCGGTACCAGTTGTCATCTACTTTCTATACTTATTTTTGCAAACTAGTGTAAATTTCACATTTTCTAAAATGATATATTTAAAAAAACTAGTACGGATTTCACATGTTTTAATAAATAACCATCCGTACTGGTTGACCTTGCTTACGTGATCATCTCGGCGAGCATTTCTCCACCAGACGACACCGTACTTGGCCAAGAAAGAGCTCCGATTCTACGAGGAAGGGAACACGGTCTTCCACGACCGTTGCCGCTCCCCCTCGTAGAATCAAAGCTCCTCCTTAACGTCCGTTACCGCTCGGCAGAGAACATGCTCGCCGAGATGAACACGGTCCACAAGTTCAACTAGTATGGATTTTCTATAATTTTCTAACTATTTTCTAAGTTTTTCATTTCATGGAAAATTTAATTCTAAAAAATAAAAGGCATGATTTCTAAGTATTTCATTTCATGGAAAAATAATTCTAAGTGACCTGCTCGATATCGGCGAGCTCGCGGGCGTTTAGGTTGCCGAGGATAGTAACATTTGTAGATGACATTTGTAGGTCTGAAGTTATCAAATATCCATCAAATTATAGCTCAAAAACATGTTTCAATAAATAACCATCCGTACTAGTTGACATTGCTTACGTGATCATCTCGGCAAGCATTTCTCCACCGGACGGCACCGTACTTGGCCAAGGAAGAGCTCCAATTCTACGAGGAAGGGAATATGGTCTTCCACGACCGTTGCCGCTCTCCCTCGTAGAATCAAAGCTCCTCCTTGACATCCGTTACCGCTCGATAGAGAACATGCTTGCCGAGCTGAACACGGTCCGCAAGTTCAATTAGTACGGATTTTCTACAATTTTCTAACTATTTTCTAAGTTTTTCATTTCATGGAAAAATTAATTCTAAAAAATAAAAGGCATGATTTCTAAGTATTTCATTTCATGGAAAAAATAATTCTAAGTGACCTGCTCGATATCGGCGAGCTCGCGAGCGTTTAGGTTGCTGAGGATAGTAACATTTGTAGATGACATTTGTAGGTCTGAAGTTATCAAATATTCATCAAATTATAGCTCAAAAACATGTTTCAATAAATAACCATCCGTACTAGTTGACATTGCTTACGTGATCATCTCGGCAAGCATTTCTCCATCGGACGGCACCGTACTTGGCCAAGGAAGAGCTCTAATTCTACGAGGAAGGGAATACGGTCTTCCACGACCGTTGCCGCTCTCCCTCGTAGAATCAAAGCTCCTCCTTGACGTCCGTTACCGCTCGACAAAGAACATGCTTGCCGAGCTGAACACGGTCCGCAAGTTCAATTAGTATGGATTTTCTATAATTTTCTAACTATTTTCTAAGTTTTTTATTTTATGGAAAAATTAATTCTAAAAAATAAAAGGCATGATTTCTAAGTATTTCATTTCATGGAAAAAATAATTCTAAGTGACCTGCTCAGTATCGGCGAGCTCGCAGGCGTTTAGGTTGCCGAGGATAGTAATATTTGTAGATGACATTTGTAGGTCTGAAGTTATCAAATATCCATCAAATTATAGCTCAAAAACATATTTCAATAAATAACCATCCGTACTAGTTGACCTTGCTTACGTGATCATCTCGGCCAGCATTTCTCCACCGGACGGCACCGTACTTGGCCAAGGAAGAGCTCTGATTCTACGAGAAAGGGAACACGGTCTTCCACGACCATTGCCGCTCTCCCTCGTAGAATCAAAGCTCCTCCTTGACGTCCGTTACTGCTCAGCAGAGAACATGTTGGCCGAGTTGAATACGGTCCGCAAGGTCAACTAGTATGGATTTTCTACAATTTTCTAACTATTTTCAAAGTTTTTCATTTCATGGAAAAATTAATTCTAAGATCACGTAAGCCGCCGGGGACGAGGATGGCGCGTGCTCCAGCGAGGACGAGCGAGGCGTGATTTTGATGAACTAATTTAACTTTTGTTTATCCAAACATATATGCAAATCATCATGTGATTTTGAGCTAAAAATGACCTATAAAATCATAATAAAGTCCAACATATAAAGTTACACATGCATCTACATCGTAAAATGAGACAAGCTACTGATAAAACATAAGAGGATTAAGTTTGTTACCTCCAAAATCGAAGAGCAACACCAATGGAGGGGGAGAGAGCAAGAACAACAGCAAGCTGAATAATAGAGGCAGTGAGTTTGAATGGAATGGCTCGGGCTCGGGGAGGAAGAAATGAGCTGGATTATAGGCCGGGATAATTAGTCCCGGTTAGGGGGCCAAACCGGGACTAAAGATTAATCTTTATTCCCGGGGCATCACCCAATCCGGGACTAAAGATCCCTGCCCCGCGGACGACCGTTGGGCAGGGACGTTTAGTCCCGGTTGGTATTACGAACCGGGACTAAAGGGTCCTTTAGGCCCAGGGGCAAAAAATACCGAGGCTAATGCCAAATTGGGACATCGTTCTAAAGTCTGTTCTCTAGTAGTCAGAAGACCGTCTTCTATTGTTGCTATAAGTATTTATCAATCTCCATGTCGTCATTCGTGACCACTTGAGTCATAGCAGATTCAAGTTTCCAATGTTTACAAGGTCACCATTTTTTCGGAAGGTAAGGTACATGAATTAATTGAGTGGAATGCTTCCGTAGGTACCAAAAGGCAGGGACGAACTGGTATAAGCCTTACTAACTCATGCCTCCGTTCTATTGGGCTGAGTGATTAGCTATTGTCACTTATGTGCTCAACAGGATACCGTCTTCTGTTGCTGCGAACTCCATTCTATTCCAGCTCCTTTATAACATGATGCATGACTATTCCCACCTCCGTTCCGACACTGATGTGGATCTCATCATTGAGCGTTTTGGCTAAACACATCCACTACTACACAATGCTTAATGGAGGCAGGCATCGCAACCGCCTCCAATCAAAGGTCACCGTTAATGGAGACATATGGAGGCGGTTGCTTCGCCCACCTCAGTTAATCGACCCATTAACCGACATGGACATCTTAACATGCTAGTCTAAGATGCCCTCCTCCATTAATGTTCTCCAGAAAATAAGAAAAAAAAACAAAAAAACTTGTAACTTTGAATAGTCGAACCCACGACTTGACGCTCAACACTATCACGTCTCTGCCACTGCACCTCACGCTCAGAAAGTCTATATATAATATGTTACAGTTTTATATCAATATTTCGTAGTCTTATATTGGATATTTTGGCTACTAAATGAACTCAAATGAAAAAAACTTTGAACTACAAAGTTTTAAATCTTATCATGTACTACAACTTTGGTATAAGATGTATCTCCATCCGAGATTGTTTGAAAAATTCAAAAAACTGAATCTCAAAATATGTGAATCTAAAACAAATATTTAATACTTTAAACAATTTAAAATAAAAACTTGTCAACATCAAAAATGTAGCTCAGGTGGGCCACTACAACTTTGATATTAACTATGTGAGCATTCGAGATCATTTAGGAATTCGAAATTTTGAATTTCAAAATCTACAAACATAGAACACATATTTTGGACACTAAATGACTTCAAATAAAATAAAGTTGTAGATCATATTGAAAACTATAACTTCCATATAGACCATGTCAACATCGAGATCGTTTGATAATTTTAAATTTTAAAATCTGTGCACAGACAACAATATTTTGAGACCATAAACAGTTTTAATTAAAAACTTTTCAACTACAAAGTTGTAGACCACGTCGAAAGCTACAATTTTGAAATAAAGTTTGTCTTCATCTGAGTTCATATAAAAAAGTTATGAAATTTTTTTTTGTTGTAATCATTAACCGATGCGGACATCTTAAGACGCCCACCTCCGAAAATAATCGATTAACGGCAGACATCTTAAGTTGTCCGCTTCGGTTAATAGATTAACGGAGGTGGTCACCTTATCTAGCATTAACGGAGGTGGACGCCCAATGCTGCCCGCCTCCATTAATCCTTAATCGAGGCGGGCGCTTAGGCGGCGGCCCTGCCACCGATTAACGGAGGTGGTCGCCCATCCCGCCCGCCTCGGATAATAAAATGGCACCTCCTTGCTAAATCTTTTCTGTAGTAGTGATCTTGGATTACAAATTACAATAAAGTAGAATCCTACTATGGTCCTATATACATCGTTCATGTTTCATCCATTTCAGCCGTTGAATTCTTAAAAAAATTAGTTACAAGGAGAGCTTACACAAACAAGAATGGATCTAAGAAATACAAGGATTTGCTTTTCGGCCATGAGTGACAACTAATTAGTGACGTGCTCTGTTTACCCTTGTCACTAATCTTACGTTACTGACATGTTTTAATTTCATTTAACTAATTAAGGTGTCTCCTTCATGCTGTTTGGGCATAATGCCTTAAACTACCGTGTTTGGAATGTTAGACTTCTGATGTGTGTGAACTTTTGTGTTGCATTTGTAAAGTGAATTTAACTAGTCTTTACATTGTTGGAATTGGATGTGACCACGTATGATACTTGAATTCTGTTACTATATGCATCTAGTGGAACACACTGGACGTGTGGCTCCATGGCCTACTGGGTTGATTAATTTAATCTTAGCTGATCTACCGGTTGATAGTTTAGTTTAGCTTAGTAATTTGGAGGGCTCCATGCAATATTCATCTCCAAGTTACCGTCCAGAAATACTGTTTATGTAACGGCAATAAATTATGTAGGATCCACACGTACTTCAATTCAAATATTTGAAAAGAACATGGTGGTATAGCTTGCAGCAGACACAAAAATAATGATTAGTTACAAATACTTTCCATTTATTCTATTATATGTTGTCTGTAGCATGTCGTAACTGAATACACAAGAGTATGCAAAATGCATATAAACCTATCATCGTACAATGAAGGTGAGTCCGATTTATTTAGTTGTGGTTGTTCTCCCAGAACTAAGCCTGAAGCCAATCAATTGTCCCCTTTTGTACCTGGAAGGCCTTGGCCAAGACATCATTCGGTAGCTTTGATCCAAAGACTGCGTTGGCAATAGTAATAGCCCCAGGGTTCTGGCTACTTAGTGCCGCGATCACGACTGCTAGCTTGTCATGGACCGGATTGAATTGGAAGTGGATGAGCCCTTGGGGGAATACAAACACGTCACCCTTGTTGAGAACCTTGGCCAATAGCTTGTTACCGTTGTCTGTGTTGGAGGTGACAAATCCAACATAGAGTGTACCCTCAAGCACGGTGAGAATCTCTGTGGCACGTGTGTGGGTGTGTGGTGGATTTTGACCTAATGGTGCATAGTCAATGCGAGCCAACCGGATGCCCAAGGTGTTGAGTCCAGGCAACTGCATGACATTGATCAACGTGACATTGGATCCGACCTTGCTTTTCATTGTGTCCCTAGGCTTGTCAAGGTTTGCTGCCTTAAAAAAGTCATCTGCGTTCACGGCCATGGTGTCCTTGCAAACAAATCCATTCACCTTCACTGCATATCCAAAGACAAAGAAATATAGGTACACAGCGGTCAGAAATCACTAGGACACACATGGCGAGCTGCATCTGTTGGACGACGAGCGCGGCTGCATGGGCATGCGATGGCGGCAGTGTTAGCAGGCGGGCAGTGGCAAGGCGGGACGAGAGCGCTGGAGTCATGGACCACGACGGCGACATGGGGTGCTCGTCGCCGGTGAAGGGACCAGTGAAGACCTGGTGAGGGAACCTACGAAGACCTTAGCACCTGGCCTGCGCCGGTGGCGACGTGAAGCAGCAGCAGCGGGATGTGGGATGAGGGATGGCGGAGGGAAGAGGTTAGCAGCATGAAGGGGCAAGGGCAGGCCGTCAACGTCAGCTGGGAGGACTGGGAGGCACCGGTGCAGGGTGTGGAGGAGGCATGGCGGCGTCGATGTTAGGGGTAGGGTGGGGCATCGGTCGGGGCCGGGTTCACGAGGATTCTGAGGTTTCTGTTTCACCCAAGAGACTTTTGCCTTCTTCATTTTACAAAGCTGAGCGGACCGGTCCTGGGGAAAAGGATGAGACAAGGCCGGGCGTAGCTTACTTGGGGTTGAAGCGAAGGTAGCTTGGCAGACGATATTTGTTTCATAATTTTTATAGTTGTAGAAGAGGCGAAGAGATGGACCACTACCCTAGATCTGGACATCACTATCGGTTCAAAAACCCCCTTCACTGCCGAATTTTGAACCAACTGTGGCATACCGGCAGTGATGAGGGGTTGACATCACTGTCGGTTCTTAAAAACCGACACTGATCTGCAGGAAACAGTGTCGGTTTCTGGCTCCACCCGACAGTGTCTAGTTGAACAACACTGCCGGTTTGTAGGCCCAACCGATAGTGATGGTTGCTTCAAGAGTGTCGGTTCTTGGCTCAAGCCAACAGTGTTGAGCAAGCCTACACTGTTGGTTCATGGCTCAAGCCGGCAGTGTTGATCTAGACAACACTGTCTGTTGATGGCTCAAGCCGGCAGTGGTGAACAAGACAACACTGTCGGTTCATGGCTCAAGCCGGTAATGTTTTGCAAGACAACACTGTCGGTTTGTTTATAACCGGTAGTGTTTTGCAAGACAACACTGTCGGTTCGTGGCTAACCGGCAGTGATGGCCCATTTGCATTTTATTGTTTTATAATTGATTTTAATTTATATTTTTTCATGGAATCGGGTTTCGCTTTATATACGCTACGTAGACGATAGGTCCATCAATATTAAACATTACAAATGTTACGGTTATAGTCAAATGTTCTTATCCAGATCTTGATCCCTCAAAAAAATTGTTCTCAGACTTCATAGATTGTGCAATGCTTCTCGAACTTCTTACAATAATCTGGCGAGCTGCTCTGGACCATACTGGTCCTTGTACCTCACGGATTGTGCAATGGAAAATACTCCATCTTTTTCCAATACCTCGGCTAAGATGAATTTTGCGAGCTCCGATTGTAGTGCGACGATCTCCATGTCTTAACAGCCTTTGGTGGTTATATTTCTTGCGTTGTCATTCAAAAAAGATGATATCCAAAGAGGAACATTAAATCATTTTGTTGAATTATTAACAGACATAAATGAAATGGGGATTATACACACCAACTTATCGGCTTCTTCTGATTTCCCGCTGATGTAGCGAAGCATTGCCCACATTACATGAAACCCGCATTCATTGTTTCCCGCCGACTGTGACAGGTACTTCCCCTCTATTTCGACAACCTTGAATGGGACCGGCATCCCACCGATATATCTTCTTCGGACACTGAGCAACATTAAAGGGAGAAACGTTAGAAAGCGATATGTGTGATTAGAAAATAATATGTTATTATGATCGCTTACTAATTTAGCACTACCACTAGTGCATCTAGATGATGAAATGGTTTTTTCTTCGAGTCCCACACCTCGATCAGATTTTTGGCAAGATTGACACAAATGAAGATGAAATGGTTGCTACAATCACAGAATCCTAATTATCGAATAATCTTAATGAAAAAGAAGCATAAAATTAAAAGCCGAGAACACATACTCGTAGTTGTAGGCTAGAAGTATGTGGGTCTTCTTCATCGTGAATTCATCGAAAACAACAATCAATCTCTGTTTTAGGTCTTCCACGTCACATCCATAGATGCCTAGACATGTCCTCTCATTGACTCGCAAGGGGTTCAAGAAGCCTATATAATCCCATTTGCTTTTTAGAATACAAAATTTTGCTATACACCTACATAAAATCATGGGAAGTGCTCAAAAGTTAACAATTTGTCTCGAGAGAGTAGTTAATTGTAATATTGTGCATGTAGGGCACTTACATAGTCCACAGCGTCAACATTTGAACATCGAGTGAGTGTTTCTGGTATAGCTAAAATAAGCACTCCCACTCGACATCGAAATTCTCTTCTTTAGGATAATGGAAAACATGTGGTGAACGGATAATAACCTCAAAACCAAAGTCGTCCGTCTCTGTTGCTTGAGCCATATAATATTCATGCAACTAGTGCATATATGTTGTCAGATTTTTATACTCCTCATCGGAAACCAAAAGATTGCCCCTTTCATACTTCATTGCCAGTGTTGCCGTCCCTTGTACATCATAATAGATGGTCGTGGCCTCTTCCATGGTTAATCTTGGGTTGTCTTCGACGTACTTCTGTATGTTCCTTAAATCTTTATTGTGTATTTCTTCGTCTCTTGTTGTAGCATATTTATTTTGTGTTTGCCTTTCAAATTCGGACTTCAACAAATACAAAGGCAGTGAGGCACATAGATTTAAGAAACGAACACAATCTTCCTTGAAGATGTGTGCTATAAATTTTTCTTTCGTCAAGGTGGTAACGCTACCACTGAACGATCTTTTTCTTTTCTGTTGGTCCACTTTGGGAGCATTAGCGACCGAATCCAAGGACCTTTTCTGCGACTGCGAGGATGTCCTTGATCTTGTTTTGGGTTGAGGTGGAGGAGGAGGAGGATGACGATGAGAATTCTATTTTTTGGGCGCTGATGAAGACGGAGGAGGAGGGGGAGGAGGAGGAGGAGTCTCTTTTCTCGGGGCTAATGAAGATGGAGTCGAACGAGTAGGAATAGAAGGAGACCTCTGTCTTCTCAGGGGTGATGGCTCCAGATGAGAAGGGGAGTGATCTCTATTAGGAGATGGTGAGTGATCATCGTGGGTGGGCAAAGACTCGCAGTCGTCCTCATCATCAGAGGACAATTGATAGTCAAGCTTAATGAAGCGCTTGTGCCAGGCCACTTGAGAGCCCTTGTTTTGACCAAGTTTCGGTCTGTCTTCCGCTACGGGGTACTCAATGGGTATCTTGTTAAACTTCTTATCAAGTATTCTATCAATTGTGACGTGAGCGTACCCCAGTGGAATTGGGCGGCCATTAATTGTCCCATCTCCTGTAGGCTAGGCCTAGCCGAGCGTTACCTTGTCCTTTGTCCATTCCTAATGGATGTACAACCTGACATTGATGGGTTCAGTGATGTCGTCCACCGGATGAGGCACATTCGCACCTTCTTCGTCGAGCGGGATCGATCCACAACTGCTGCGACCCCTAAACTATGGGCTAAAGGCAGTAGGATTAGGGTTTTGTGGTACTACTGACCCCTTGGACAGCAAAATTTGGTCAACTCGCGCTTCAACGGTCGCCTCAATCTGCGCTTCCATTCTGTCTTCCATCCCTTTTAGTCTCCTCAAATACTTTGCCTCCTGTTCTGCTCTAACCCTTGAGCGGCTCCAGTAAGTGTTAGATTCTTGGGGGAATGCTAGTTTGTAAGGAACAACATCAGTTCCTCTAGTGCGACTAGGGTGCTCCTTGGTTCTAAGTGCTTGGGTGAGCACGTCTTTCTCCCTATTAGAAGTGTGAGTCCCTTGCCTCACCTCCTCAATTACCTGGGTGATCCTCTGGATGAGTTCGCTCATGGGTTGATTTGAGGAGCTAAAGCTCCTGTCCTCGGCATGCCATACATTTTTCCTCATACAGTATAATACTGATCTGGGCTCCCAATCGGTGATCTCAACCTCAACTCCTTCCTCAGCAAGGCGATCCATCTTTTGAAGTTCTACTTCAAATTCTGGCATCTTTTTGGCGTAGCCACAAGAGTCGAGATGATGAGGATTCGTCGCTTTCTGCGAATTCTCCTTATTCTTCCTACTCAGTTCTAAGTACTCCTCAGATAACCTGTATTCCTTTAAATCTTGCTAGAAGCCCTTCTGCTTAATAAATTGTCCACCATCGAAATTTGGTTCTTTATTTTGGAGGACAAAATTCTTGTAGAATGTCCCCTTGAAATTCTTGAAGCATGTCCCCATGATTTCTTTTGCTTTTTTCTTGACTAACTCCCTGTCATACTCGGCTAGGAAAGTGAAATACTCTAGGATCTTGACATCACATATGTAATCCTTCTCGCTTTCAGGAACCCTCCACTGGTCATCATCTTTCCCAATCCACTTCCTATACTTAATCAGGATGAAGTCCCTAACAAGTAACCCGAGGATAGTCTTGTATTTGGTCAAAGCTATAGGCGGTGAGAGTGGATCCCCGAATTCATTAAACTCAGTAATGTGCTAGTGTGCATTCCTACCAACAGGAATCTTTGACACGCCTCGCTTGGATCTAGCCTTCCTGCTACCCGAACCCTCTGGCTCCTTGGCCGGTGGAGGCTCCTGCTAGAGACACCAAGTAAGCTATGACCCTCTCAACTGATTAGCGTGTGTGGCTATATAGTGACATGATACCAAAGTTACCTGGCCATCTTGGTCATTTTGACCTAGATCGAGCAGGCCAAACGGGGTCCATGGCTGCTCGTTCTCATTGACTTGATTGACACCATCACCGTTTGTCGGATCATGTGGCTCTCCCATCCCAGCGATATTAGCCACTTCTTATTGCTGATCTATTCTTTGGCGACGGGGTAATAGGCGATGATGAGTCATGGCTGTGACACGATCATGGTTAGTTTTGGCCACGGACAACTACTAATAGCATATGTTATATATATATAATATGTTTAATGCAAAGTCTAATAATAAGTCCACATACAAAAAAGTCAAATAATAGCATATGTTCACCTAGAACAAATTCATTATTTGATTGACCACATACAACAAAGTCCACCTATTGTTCTATGAAACTAAGCCTACATCAACTTCCAAATAAGAAAAGCGATGAGTACTCTGGCGGGTGGCTTCTCTTCGATCTCCAATGCCAGCGGATGGCCATGGTTTGCATTCATTAGACCATAGTAGGCCGGTTGCCCATGGTTTGCAAGGTAGGCCGGATGACTATAGTAGGCCCTCAAAGCTTCAGCTTCTGTGTTGTATTTTTTGTGCAAATTACCAGGGTAGCGATTGACTGGAGCATAGCAATCTTCCCAGGTTCGATAAATCCTAGGCATGTGACCAACATGCACTACATACCATGCCATGGTTGCCTATACATTTAAGTAAATTAGGCATGTGGTAAGTGGTAATGGTAACTCACTGAACAAGAGTTATTATTCAAGTTATATGGCCAAACTAAATCTATTTAATGTTCTTTATCCTTGACATGATAAAAAATTACCTCAATAATTGGACTGTTTATTATTCGGAGATCAATGTGGTTTAGTAATCATACTTGCTGCTGCTACCGAGCCAATTTTAAAAGTTGTTTTTAACTTTTTTTTCTAGAACAAACATCTATAGATGCCTTTTTTTAAGCATGCTATACATTCCATCAAAATCAATTGACACTCTACCAATAGCGATTATACCTGTACACATTTGACAAGAATCCATCATTACTTAAGCAAGAGCAGAAATTCTTGTCTAACTCTTACACAAATAGAACACTCCCTACCGTCACAAATAAGACATCCACAGTCATTAACGTGTACCTTTGACTGCTAGTTTCCATCGCTTGCAATAATTACAAAGTACAGAGATATCATAACATTATGCAACTACTATTCAAGACAGATATGCTCATATCATTGTCACATATTCAATCTAACTATGTCAAGAGGTGTTGATGATCAATGTTTAAATACTTAGACTGCACACAGCGCAAAAGGTCACTTAGCTATGACTCGAGGGAATAACTTGTTGTGACAACATGCAAATAACACCAATGGTTCTTAAACAGTTTAGGGACATGATTACTAGGTCCTCAACAAATCAGTAGGTAGCATAATCTCTTCAGGGAAAAACTTACTGGTTTATGTAACAGCATGTACATACCAGGATAGCTAAACCAAGGAGTAACAGCATGTAACTCAATCGAATAGGAATCTGCTGCTAGTGGGAAGACAAAAAACCGTGGGGCATTTCAGCAAACACTTAGCTAGTAGTGAGCCACGCACTCACCTTGGGGGTGGGAAAGCAGCTATCCACGCACTCCTGAAGGCCTCGACGGTGCTCCGGCGTGGGGCGGTGGACGGCGGGGGGAGTGCTCCAGCGTGGGGTGGTGCACGGGCGTCGGTGTCAAAGAAGAGAAGCGCGGGGCTGGGAACGACGGTGCAAGGGTGGTGGATGGGTGCTCCGGCGTGGGATGGTGCACGGGTGTCAGCGTCGAAGAAGAGGAGAGCGGGGCTGGGAACGGTGGCGTGGGGGCGGTGGATGGGTGCTCCATCATGGGGCGGTGCATGGGCATCGACGTCGAAGAAGAGGAGCGTGGGGCTGGGAACGATTGGCGCGGCGTTGAAATTTGGATAATTTCAACCCACACCGGGCTTTTATACTAGACCTCATCACTACCAGTTCTAATTATAAACCGACAGTGATGGGGGTACATCACTGCCGGTTGTAAGTCTAAACCGACAGTGATGTAGAAATTTCACTACCGGGACATTCTTTAAACCGGCAGTGATTGCCGTGTAGCGGTTCCAGCATAAGTAAGTTATCTTTTCCACTTCTTTCAAATACCTCCTACGGGCTCAACGGTTAAGACCCCGCAACTTAGCCCCCGATACCTATGTTCGAATCCCGGGCAACCCAATTTTTTTGGTTTAATTTTATAATTTATTAAGCGGTCTAAAGGTCAAAAAGAAAAAATAAATAAACCTTAGCACACATCCTATACTAGTGCAGCGGTTAAGTCTCTGAACTCTACAGCCTGAGACCTGAGCTCAAACCCGAGGGCTGGCACATTTTTTTTTAATTTCTTATATATCACTGCCGGTTTTCAAAATAAACCGACAGTGATAACCAGCATCACTGTCGGTTTCTTCTCATCACTGCCGTTTTTTGAAATCGACAGTGATATTTATATATATTAAAAAAAATTCTTTTATATACTAAATAAATATAGGCATATGTATTCTTATGTCGAAATGGCTTGAAATTTTTTTGCAAGCTTGTACACCCAAATTAAGATCTCACAAAGGATCTTAGGGTTTTCTAATCATTTTTTATTTATTATATTTTTCTGTGTGCTGAATGAGACAAAAGAGGGTGAATTTCATCTTAGACCTTATAGATTTTTTTCATCCACCTCCATAAAATTCTTATCTCTAGGGCACATTAGAGCCTATGTAAAAGTTTGGCACCATTCTGGATCATTTCGTGGGTAGACTCAGTTCAACCTATAATTAATCGGTGTCGTCGCACGGAAATTCAATTAAACCTCAGAAAGTAGCAAACCATCTCTGAAAAATCCCAAACTAGGTGTTTCCTTCGCACATGGAACGTGTAAGCCTAAGAAAAAGTTTGAGACCAATACGACATCGGAATACATATGAACCACAGAAACCTTGATAACTTGAATTTTTTTTGACAAGCATGTACATCCAAATTAAGGCCCACACAGGATCTGAGGTTTTTCTGATCATTTTTTAGTTATTATATTTTTTTCTATGCCAAATGAGATAAAAGAGGGTGAATTTAATCTTGGAACCAATAGATTTTTTCATCCACCTCCACAAAATTCTTATCCCTAGGGCACATTAGAGTCTGTGTAAAAGTTTGGAACCATTCTGGATCTTTTCGTAGGTAGACTCAGTTCAGCCTATAACTAAACGGTGTCGTCGCGCAGAAATTCAATTAAACCTCAGAAAGTAGCAAACCATCTCCGAAAAATCCCAAACTTGATGTTTCCTTCACACATGGCATGTGCAAGCCTAAGAATAATTTTGAGATCAATACGACACCGGAATGCCTATGAACCACATAAACCTTGATAACCTATGTGCATAGTCATGGTTCGATGAAAAGATAAATGTACCTCTGTGAAGCATGTATACTCCGCCTATGTCGAAATGGCTTGAAATTTTTTTGACAAGCATGTACACCCAAATTAAGACCCCACACAGGATCTTAGGTTTTTCTGATTATTTTTTATTTATTATATTTTCTCTGTGCCAAATGAGACAAAAGAGGGTGAATTTCATCTTGGACCCAATAGATTTTTTTATCCACCTCCACAAAATTCTTATCCCTAGGGCACATTAGAGCCTGTGTAAAAGTTTGACACCATTCTAGATCTTTTTGTGGGTAGACCCAGTTCAACCTATAATTAATAGGTGTCGTCGCACGAAAATTCAATTAAACCTCAGAAAGTAGCAAACCATCTCCGAAAAATCCCAAACTTGGTGTTTCCTTCACACGTGGCACATGCAAGCCTGAGAATAATTTTGAGACCAATACGACACTGGAATGTATATTTCTAGTTGCCAAACAAATGTTACACAAATTATATGTATGACAATAATTAAACACACAAAGCTGTACATATTAAAATTAGAACCCAATTAAACTATGATCTTGAAAACTTAGCTAAATAAATATTAATTACTATCGGAATCACTGCCGGCATCGATAGGGCCACGCACACTAACATGCCTCTGTAGCCATATATGGTAATTGATGTCACGGATTATGTATCCGCTTGTATTGATGAAGTCCAATGCCCATATGAGTGCACTCTCTCGTGCCTCACAATACCGTAAGAATGGTCGGCCATAGATGTAACCTACTGAACGACCACTGCCCCTATTAGTAATCCTTATGCAGTACTGGCATCCTTCTATAGTGAGCTGGCCAAGGTTTCCATTGCAGAAGTCCCAATCATACCCGAGTTGCTCTGTAGCTTGGTCTAGAATGGCCCACAAGCCACATGCAGCATAAGTAAGGTCCTGTAGCACCATCTACATGCGGAGAAAAAGAAAAAAATTAGAGAATGTTATTACAATAATTAACAACAATTAACCATGACTCAAGTATAAGTGATCATTTTACCACATCCACATGGTTGTAGCTCGTAAACCATTCGCTTGCTTACGGGACGAGGATATCACCAGCATTCAAAGCAAGTGCCTTGAAGTGCGAGAAATCAGGCACATCATAGCAAATATGTCGAAGTGCCTCTAAACAGATGTGCACGACACTTAATTGGGCGCTTATCATGTCCGGGCTCTGTATTCCCGTCCCATGGATATGGTTCCGATGATTTGAACCCCTCACAGGGATGAAAAAACTGAGTTCACACGTCCATAGCCAACCACTTGCATCAGATGTCATGTTCTCGATGATGTCCGAGATAAAGAACCAGCTAAATGTTGTTCACAGCCAATCTATTGGGGATATAGTCTACGACATATATGCATGCAACAATGATATTAAACTAATTACACTTATTTGTTAGCATAAAAAAACAAAAGATATTGGAAAATATTTCATATAATAGCTGGAACAGGGAACCGTGGAATGGCCACATTAGGAGCGAATGGCTCATCGCCAGGGTGGAAACCTGGTTCTTGTGGTGGGGGAGGTCCATTGTTCATACCACCTAATCGATAAAATGTAAAAAAATGAACATAAAATATATGCACAAAAAAAAATCCAAGTAAAATGTGGCAACATAATTAAATATAGATCAAATGCAAGGAATAAGAATATATATAAATGTTGAATGCAAAGACACATGAATATAAATATAGATCAAATGAATATAGATAGAATATTGGAGAAGACAACATATCAATACCATTGAAAAATGCAGGAGCCATGACCAAATCACGTAGAGAGAGAGAGTGAATGTCTTGAAAAGTGAGAGTGAAACATGAGAAATAAGACTGAGAGAGTTCGTGGGTGGATGGGATCGATGTATGTGGCTGGCAGTTTGTTTTATATAGGGGGGCATGGACATCACTGCCGGTTTTTAAATAGAACCGATAGTGAAGGTGGCTATCACTGTCAGTTTCTAAATAGAACTGACAGTGAAGGTGCATATATGTAAAGGATATATTTATTTAGATACTATAGTGGAAAAGTTTTAACAAGAATGATATATTTATTTAGATAGTAATGAAATACATCAAAAAATTACAAAAAATTAGAAATAAGTTACATATACGATAATGATATATTTATTTAGACAGTGAAGGTGGCTATCACTGCTCTGTGAACCTCGTGGCATCTCCAATCTTCGGCGTTGCTCTATCTTCAGTAGCATTCTTCTAGTACCTCATGTGTGCACCATTTTGGTGGACTACGATGCATAATGATATTTGTGGTTTGTTGTGAGAGGAAAACATTGTATCATGGCTGATAAGGCCTAGCTGAAACCAACATGTATGGAGAGGCTAGCTCCTGACCGAGGGCCATTTTATAGGGGCTAGAAGTCATAGTACATTTTTATTTCTGAACTAAAGTTGTCGGGGTAGGTGGGAGCAGTGTTCCAACTGTTGTGGTCATGGGAGCACTATTGGCATGTGTGGAGCATCTACACATCACTGTCGGTTTTAGTTTAAAAACCGATAGTGAATTGGGTCTTCTGTGTTGGTTTGAGCAACCGACTGTGATAGAAGCTATCACTGGCGGTTTTAAAACTAAAACCGGTAGTGAAGGGCCCTGTCGCCAACTTTTAGTAAAAAATATAAAAAAACACTATCGGTTTGGAGCCTGCCATTGCAGCATTTTTCTAAAAAATATTAAAAAGTTTGGCCTGCCTGAGATTCGAGCGCGGGTCGCGGGATCGAGAGTGCGCGGCCTTAACCGCTGAGTTAGGATAGGGAGTTTGGTTAGAATGGTTTTATTTTTTCTTTTATTCCATCATAATGCACTACTAAATAATAAATGCAAAATCAAAAAAGTTTGGCCCGCCTGGGATTCGAGCGTGGGTCTCAGAGTACGGAGTGCGCGGCCTTAACCGCTGAGCTAGGGTAGGGAGTTCACTTAGTTTGCTTTTCTTTATTTATTTATTAATAGAAATAATGCAGTTTGTTTATATTCTAAAATAACACAAAAAATTATGTCTTGATTATTTAATTCTATGATAATTAATTAATGGTCTATAATTATCAAATAATAGTGTTTGTGAACATCATCTTAGTATTTGATTACATAGTCAATAATTAAACTGTAGAGATGCACACAAAATATAAATTAAATATTCAGTACGAATTGCTGAAACAACGTCTGCATAATGATTACATAGTTAACAATAATCTAACTATCTTTAGGTGCATCTACAATGAGGGCCTCTGTAACAACCCAAAAATCCACACACCAAAAATCCCAATTACAAAATTTTTTCTTCAAAGCCCTATGTGATGATGAGTGACATTTGTAGGCGCTAACCCTAAGAGTTGCATTAGTCGTAATCCAACTAAACCTACATGACTTGTACAAGTATCTCACCTCATCACCTTGAATTTATTTTACCACATAGCATACATCAAGTTGCATTATATTCAACATGGTGATTTCGATTTTATTTGGGGTTTATGTGTTGATTAATAAAAGCTAACAAATATCTGCTTATAAATAAATGTACTAACATGGGACATTATACCAAAGGAGAAATATGCCATTTTGATTTATATACATGAAAGAAGCGTAACATAATACAAAAAGAAATGGAAAAAGAAAAGGAAATAGGAAAGAAGAGGGAAGAGCAGCAGCCTAGGCCTGCTCGGCCTTGCGAGCCAGCCCACCTGCCCTCCCACTCACGTACGTGGCCCACGAAGCCGGCCTAGCATCACCCTACCAACCGCACATGCACAAGCCGCTGACGAGCCAGACCCGCCCGTCAGACGTCACGCAACGCACGCTGCCGCATCAGGACAAGCTGACCAACGGGCCCCCTCTATCAGCCGCCCAGCTACAGCGTCGTCGTCTTCCCCACGCTCCCTCTAATGCACGACCGAGGGCCGACCAGCATGGTAGGCGCAGGCCCAGGGTCACGTAAATCGCATGACCTTGTTCCCCCTTGTGCCGCGCTTACGCTACCACACGCGAGCCGTCGGATGCGCCGCACGCATCACCACCGCCTAATCGCCGTCCGCCATTAGAGCCCTTGGAGCTCGGCTATAAAAGCCAACGTCTATGAGCCCTAACCCTTAGCCCGTTCGCCGCTGCCGCTGGTGGCACAGCACCACATAGCGTCAAGCCGGGAGAGAGGGAGGAGGGAGAAGCAAGGTGGAGAAGGAAGCCGCTGCGGGGAGGATCCTACCGAAACCAGGAGCACCGCCCTGATCAGCTACAGTGACGTAGCTGCTCGGCACGGCACTGCATCGCCTTATCATGGCCTCGCCTCACCACCGCACCGCCATCCTACCGCCACGAACCCTACAGTGAGCCATCTTGCTGAGACCACCTCCCTAGCCAAATGGAACGTGCACCGCCATGATTGATACCTTACAAAAGCTTTGAGCTCCGGCCTAGCCCAACTGGTTAGCTAGGGAGACTGCCATGGCCACACTTGCCGAGACCTAGGACGCGCCGTGCACGCTGCCATTAGCCAAAAGGAGGACCCTAGCCATGACGTTGTACATCAGAGCAGGAGCACACATGCATGGACACGCTCACCATGGCCGAGAGCACAACCATGGCGAGACCACCGCGTCTTCTATGTTGCGGTAAAGGCAACGTTGACACCTGACTGGTTCTGCCATGATGAGAGACACACTACGCTCACCTTAGCCAAGGAAGAAGCTCACCGGAGCCCTGCGTTGCCGCACCGCACCTTGTCGGAGCACCACCGCCTCTGTTTTGCCCCCACCACCATGGCCGGAGCCACTGGGAGTACCAAGAGCTCCTCCAACATGCCCACCATGGCCGTAGAAGCACCGTGAAGCTCACACGCTCTTCCAACTAGGCTCTCGCTACCACTGCAACCCTGTTCATGCACGCTGACAAACCCACACCGCCGTTCACCATGGCCAAAACCCAAGGAAGCCCTAGCCGCCACCTTGACCCCACCACTACGCTCGCTGAGGCTTGGCGATGCTTTTGGCTACCTCAATCGCGCACCAGTACCGCCCGAGAAGCTCGCCGGTGACCTCACTGCCGGTGGGAGCCCCGTCGGGGAAGAGGAGAGGATTTTCCCCTCGTTGACCACGTCGACCACGTTCCAAGCAGCTCCACCGAGCTCAAATCATGACCACGCCGACCACGTCCTGAGCAGCTCCACCGAGCTCAGACCACGACCACACCGACCATGTCCCGAGCAGCTCCGCCATGCAGCTCCGACCACGACCTCACCGACCATGACCACGCCGACCACATCCCGAGTAGCTCTGACCATGACCATGTCGTGGATGTGAACCAAACCCTAGGAAGGAGTAAGTGGACCAAGTCCTTCATAGACCGGCTTTGCGGTCTATGGACCAACGTAGGCGGGTTCACCATGAACCGCGCCTCACCTGCACCCGTGGACCATGGCCCATTAGTGGCCTAGTAAGACGACATGGCTGCACCAGCACGCGCCACATGGCGGGCCAAAGCCCAGCCCATATCTAGTCCCAACCGGTCCAGTTTGGGCCCGGCATGTATTGACCATTGACCGGGGCCACATGTCAGTAACACCGCCATGCGGGACCCCACCTGTCAGTATCGAAACTAAGATGATGATGTCATGCTGATGTCATGCTGATGTCAGCATGCCACGTGGACCAACAGGAGCGTGACACGTGTCAGCACGATATTAATTCAACCTTTTTCCCATTTCTAGAAATGATTGAAACTTCCAAAATTCTTAACAAATTCATACGAACTCAGAAAAATACAAGACTAGGACCAAAATTCATCTAAAATCGAGCTCTATGCAATAAACCCATGTTTGAGTGCATTTGGCTCTTTTGAATTTTCATTGCTTTTTGTGCTATTCTATAGATGTCGCTAACGCGACTATAATACGATCGTTTGCAGATTCGGAGGGGAACCAGATGGACGAGGACCGAGAGTACCATGAGGAGTATGGAGACGACTTCACTAAAGGTGTCACATCCCATGCAAATCTCATAGCACCTATTACGCATGGCTAATATAGAACTGTTATTGCTTTACTTTACTGCTATAATCATACTATGATAGGACTTGCATGGTAGTATGCTTACTTGATGGCCTTTACCTTGACGCAACCTTACCCCTACATACCCTGCTATTAGACTAGACACACACTTACTACTATATTTTATTGCTTATACTTCTACTACACTTATACTACATTAATGCGTGGTGGGAACTGGTGTTATCTGAACTATGGGGAGAGTGCTGCGTGTGTGACTTGGGTGTGTGGAGGGTGAGGGTTGTGTCAACCAAGTTGGAGTATATGATGAGCCTAGGGCAAGTCTTACCATGGGGTGTTACCTGGGCACCCCTGGAATGGATACCTGTGGTGGGTAAATGGTATATGAGGTGGCCTTGGGTGTGAACCTATGATGGGAGGAGCCCGGGGTGGAGGTGCTTTGGTGGCACAGTAAATGGAAACCCTGATGAAGACATTCTGGCTTGGTCATCCCTAAGGACTTACTAGTACTCATATTCACCAGGAAGCCTTACGTACCACTCACCCTATATGGTGTGGGATGGCCGGACTACTTGGTAGGATATTGCCACTACTGCTAGGTTGATAGCGGACAGTGTAAGGAGGTACAGGGCGCGGAGGATCCCCCCACACCCTTCCGAGACTTCATGGAGACCTTATGGACCCAGCTCATGACTCACAGTTTCAGCCACCCTAGACTAGACTTGGGGTGTACCAGGGCTGAATGGTAGAGTGGCATTATCCTAGGCTAGCAAGCGGCCGGAATCAGCAAAGTTGACGATGGTCAATGAAGAAGGCAGATCTTGTGGTTATGTAAAACCTCTGCAGAGTGTATGATTGATCGATCGATACATGTGCCGACTTGTCGGTTATGGACCATTCCTAGGTTTCGCTTAAACTAGATAGCGAGATGAGTCCTTCTCTTCTTCCCCGTGAGAGAGTGTCGGTCGTAGCCAAGGGCTACGGGCCTTGAGATAGTGCCGAGAGGGAGTTGGCCTGTCGACTGAGCGATGGTATGGTGATGGTGAGGAGATGGTGGTATTTTGATCCCAGGATCGAAATCTGGCTCTAGACGAGAATGGGGTGGAATGAGTGTGGGAATAGTGTTAAAACTTGACCAACTACTATTTACTTGATATGCTAATACCTAGGAAACCCCAGCCTTATAGGTTCCTTTTGATTATATCCAACTTGCATCCAATTTCCATAAAAGCAATGCTCATAGGGTGGGAGTGGCTAGTACAAATCGTACTGATAAATTTTGGCACACAGATTCTGCTAAGGAGTATAGCTTCGAGGAGTTTGACGGATGAGGGGTTCGATCCTATGCTCGAGTTTGGTGATCTTATCTTTAAGCTGTTCTAAATGAATGCTACTTATGATTCTGCCAATGCGGCGATGTAATAATTTATGTAATTCCACACTATTTGTACTCTGATATTAATCGCTGTATGGATGTGGTATTCGACTGGAAATTGGGTAATATGATCTACAACGGTCTTATTACACTTCGACTCTATGGATTTCCCTTCGTGGAAATCATGTCATTTTAGTTGGTATCAGAGACATACTTGACCATAGGACGAAACCCTCAGAAATGGACGATAGAATAGGATGAGAACAACCCTTCTTTCCGTTATATACCGACCCTGCATTTACTTTTATGCAAGGCTTATCTATTATTGACCTGCTAACACATGTTCCTTAAAACATGCAGATGGCAACGAACATCGACTGGCCGCCTCTAGGACCGCTACCTCTGGACCATGCCAAGCTTACCTTCGACCTACGTGAGCTTGGGGGTTTTGCACAAACCCTCTGCCGAGTTCTCGTCACGTTAGGAGTCCCCGATGAGCTTGTCAAGGTCACCTGCACCGGGAAGCTAGCTCAGGAAGGAGGAATCGAAGGACCAATTATCACCTCAGTCGAGTTCCCAGCTAGCACTACCTTACCTTCTATCCTAGCTTTCACTGAGTTGACTATAGAGGACACAGTTGAGGAGGGACTGCAAGCTATCTCACACAAGGCACTTCATAGAGTGATGAGGGACCACTATGAGAACCTAAAGATGACTGAGTTCCATCTACTTCCCTAGGCCCTCGACCTCAGCCTTACCCCTAGTGAGCAGAGTTTCACAGCCGGTAAAGTTATCCTTGCCGAGGAGGACAGATGCCTTCGAGTCTCGGCTATCCACCTACTAGAGCAGGACAGGTACGTGACCCAGCTGGAGCAGAGGAGACATCAGGACTAGGCCCTTCTGTGGGAGTACTAGGAGTGAGACTCATAGGGAGCACAGGAGCGAGCTAGTCTACTTGAGACATTTGCCAAACTACAGGACGAGCTCAACCGTCGTGAAGAAGTCCACAGAACCGAGGTCGCAGACTTATAGGACAAAGTCGTCGACCTAGGCAACATGAACTGCTACCTCGATAGCAAGGTCTTAGAGTTATAGAGAGAGTTGGATGACAAGAAGGCCGAGTTCAACCATAGAGGAGACAGAGAGAGGTCCAAGGGGATTGATATGCTGAAAATCCAATCTCAGAACAAGACCATGACTTAGGATCTAGAGGAGTTCAGGAAGAAGGCCATTCACAACCAGGGTCACCTGATCGAGGCACTTAGGCAGAACAAGTACCGACAGGACAAGTGTGAGAGGACACGGCAGGCTTGGCAGAAGTCTGATAAGAAGCGCCTCAGGGAGATGAAGGGTATGTGGGATCAGCTACCCAAGGAGAGTCGCAGCAAGACAAAGCCTAGGATAGAGGAGTTTGAGTTAGCCCCAACCCGCCTCAACCTAGATGCCTGCCCTACCCTACCTAGAGCCAAGCCTACTAAGGAGCTCGCCGAGGCCTTGAAGTACGTGTCTCGACTTCACAAGTCTGATGAGGAGATCGAGATCAAGAACAGTCATATTCTAGCTATGGTGTACAAGCTAGAGTAAATGACCCTACGTGATCATAAGTCATGTTAGTGGCTTCCATAGGTTGTACCCCATGATGTACCCCTTATGAGATGTAATATGAGACACTATGCATAGTACGATTCTCACGAGTCTCCAAGTGTAGCTACTGGAGATGAAGCTATGTAATAAAACCCATGTAATGAATGTATTACATCTTATGGATCTTATTGCTTCTTTGTAATGAGTGTTGAATAGTATAAATGTTTTTCTTTAAATCATCAAAATCATGTAATCATACAGAATCATAAGCACTTGAGGCATAAACACTAAAATCACTATGATCCATGCTGCAGATGCCGAACCGCTGATCTGATCGCCTAATGAACCGTGGATGTGCGCCCACCCCCGAACTAGTCGAACCAAATGGGGGGCATGGTGGCAACAACCGTGGCCATGGGCATGGCCGTGGATGTGAAGTGATACCCTTCAACCTAGAGAATACCCCACCGCCTGAGGAGAACATTCCACCACCACCACCACCAACCCTGGCAGAGGTGATGGCGCAACAGACCTAGCTTCTTGCAGCTCTCGTAGATGGAGCAAACTATCGCTAGGGAGGCCAGCAGAATGACTTCCAAAGGAAGCTAGAAGGATTTCTGAAGCTAAGGCCACCTACCTATGATGGCACCGACCCTGACCCGCTTCTGGTCAATGACTGGCTCAAGGAGATAGAAAAGAAGCTTGACCTTACCACTTTCACCGACGATGAGTTTGTTGGAGCTGCCACACACTAGCTCATAGGTGCAGCACACGCCTAGTGGGACAGTTTCAATGATTCCCATGAGGACCTTGCCAACATCTCGTGGGAAGAGTTCGTCGAAGCATTCACTGAGTATCACATTCCCAAGGGTATCATAGAGGCCAAAGCTAAGGAGTTCTGCAACATCAAGATGGGAAAGGACAGGGTGACTGAGTACACTACTCGTTTCACCAACCTCCTACGCTATGCATCTTCCTATATTGTGAACTCTGAGAAGGAGAAGTTGTACTATTACCGCAAGGGACTTAACCCGCACATCAAGCTAAAGTTTGGCGGTATTGAGAGTAGAATGCTGCGTGCTCTAGTGGATCGCTGCATCTAGATTGAGAAGGACCATGCTGAAGCTAGAGAGGAGTACCGGGAGAGGAAGCGTAAGCCTGAGGAGTCCTTCCGTGGCTGTGATCGCAAGAGGTTCCACAGAGATGCGCCACATAGGGAACGCTCTTGCCACAACAGGGATGACAACCCTGGATCAATTAGGGGTAGTGGAGGCTACACCACCAAATACTCCCACCCTACTCAGGATCGTTACACCTAGGACCGTTATGCTCAGGACCGCAACACCCAGGACCATTTCAACCGTTCCCACTCTATTAATGAATGCCCAGCACAGAATCGCTCCGCACCAAGCACTAGAAACTAGAAGGCACCCACGCCAACCCCTATAGGTGGTGCGCCTTTCACCTGCTTCGCTTGTGGCCAACCAGGTCATAAAGCCGCTGAGTGCCCTCAGAACTCAGCCGCTCAAAAGTCTCAGTTCAAGGGATCTGCTACTCATGGTTGTCTCAACCATCTAGACGCCGAGGAAGCACAGGCTGCCCCTGACATTGTGTATGGTATGTTTTTAGTTAATAGCAATACTGCATCAGTTCTATTTGACTCTGGAGCAACTTGTTCTTACATATCATCCAAGTTTGCATGAGAGCATGACCTACCTGTAACCCCACATGAAAAGCCTATCATCACCAGTTCACCTTTAGGAGACCTAAAGTGCGCACACATCTGTAAGGGAGTGAGTCTTACCATTGAAGGTCTTGTCTTTGAAGCTGACCTAACCCTGCTACCTTCTACAAACCTAGATGTCATCTTAGGTATGGATTGGCTAACCATTCACTGAGGTATCATATCATGTTCACCTAGATACATCCAAGTGACCCACCCATCAGGCCAAGTTATTAGATGTGAACCCTAGTCTGGAAAGTCTACTTCTATCCCGATGTATTCCTGTGGAGAAGACAGTTCATGATGTGCCTGTGGTCAGAGACTATCCCGATGTATTCCTTGAAGAATTACTGGGTATGCCACCAGACCGTGATGTAGAGTTCATCATTGATCTTTTGCCAGGAACAGGACCCATTGCCAAGAGACCCTATCACATGTCAGTTGATGAGCTAGCTGAGCTCAAGAAACAGCTTGATGAGCTCATCTCGAAGGGGTATATTAGACCTAGTGCTTCACCTTGGGATCCCCCGTTCTGTTTGTTAAGAAGAAGGATGGCTCAATGAGAATGTGCATTGATTATTAGAACTTGAGCGCAGTCACCATCAAGAACAAGTACCCTCTACCAAGAATCGATGATTTGCTTGATCAGCTTCGAGGTGCCAAGTATTTCTCCAAGATTGATCTTAGATCTGGCTATCATCAGATGAAGATTTGAGAGAGTGACATCCCAAAGACAGCTTTTGTGACTAGGTATGGGCAGTTTGAGTTCACCGTGGTGTCCTTTGGACTCACGAATGCTCCCGCATACTTCATGAACATGATGAATAAGGTTTTCATGAATGAACTGGATAAATTCGTGGTAGTATTCATTGATGACATTCTCGTTTATTCACCCACCGCCGAAGAACATGAACATCATCTGAGAACCGTGCTTGAGAAACTAGCCCAACATCAGCTCTATGCAAAGTTCAACAAATGCGAATTTTGGCTATAGGAAGTTGCCTTCTTGGGCCATGTACTATCAGCTGAAGGTGTCGCAGTTGACCTAGCCAAGATTGAAGCTGTGAAAGAGTGGGATCAACCACGTAATGTGACAGAAGTCAAAAGTTTCTTGGGATTGGCTGGATATTATCGCTAATTCATCGAAAACTTCTCCAAGGTAGCCCGTCCAATGACCAACCTTCTAAGGAAGACTAAGGAGTTTGAATGGACGCCTGAGTGCAAACAAAGCTTCTAGTAATTGAAACAGAAGCTTACCACAACTCCTGTGCTAGCATTGCCTGATATCAGCAAAGATTTCATAGTCTATTGTGATGCATCCCGTCAAGGACTTGGTTGTGTACTGATGCAAGATGGAAGAGTGATAGCATATGCGTCTTGACAGTTGAAAGAACACGAGAACCGTTACCCTACTCATGATCTTGAGTTAGCAGCAGTTGTGCATGCCTTAAAGATCTGGAGACACTACTTGATAGGCAACAAGTGTGATATCTATACCAATCACAGGAGCTTGAAGTACTTTTTCACTCAGGAAGATCAAAATATGAGGCAATGCCGATGGCTAGAGTTGATCAAGGACTATGACCTAGAAATTCACTATCATCCAGGAAAAGCTAATGTAGTCACAGATGCTCTCAGTCGCAAGAGTTACTGTCACACTTTGATCACTGAATCCATACCACCTGAGCTCAAGGAAGAAATTGAAGATTTCCAACTTGAGATGCTACCGCATGGCTTGTTGAATGAGCTCCGCATAGAGTATGACCTCATAGATCGCCTTCGTCAAGCTCAGAAAAGTTGTGAAGAGATCGAATATCTCCGTGGTCTGATGAAACTAGGCTATAAGACCAATCACCAAGAAGATGAATAAGGAACCATCTAGTTCAAGGACAGAATCTGTGTCCCTTCTGATCTAGCACTATGAGAGGAAATTCTATTGGAAGCTCATGATTAAAAGTATTGTATTCACCCTAGAGGTTCAAAGATGTATCAAGACTTGAAGAAACACTTTTGGTGGAAAGGCATGAAGACAGACATTGCAAGACATGTGGCATGATGTGACACCTATAATAGAGTCAAGGCTGAACATCAAAGGCCTGCAGGATTGCTGAAGCCTCTTGACATTCTCGAGTGGAAGTGGGAGAGCATATCCATGGATTTCATAGTTGGATTGCCCCGTTCACAGAAAGGCAATGATTCCATCTGGGTGATTGTTGATCGTTTGACCAAGATTGCTCACTTTGTACCAGTTAAGACCAAGACCGATGCTGAAAAGTTAGCAGATCTATATGTTGAGCATATTCTCAGACTGCATGGAGCTCCCTCTAGTATTGTATCTGATCGTGGTCCTCAGTTTGTGTCCCGATTCTGGGAAGCCCTGCACAAGTCCATTGGAACCAAACTTGATTTCAGTACCGCTTATCACCCACAGACAGATGGATAGACAGAACGAGTAAATTAGATCTTAGAAGATATGCTTCGCGCTAGTGTACTGAATTATGGCTCTGATTGGGAGAAATGCCTACCCTATGCAGAGTTCTCTTACAACAACAGCTACCAAGCCAGCATCAAGATGTCGCCGTTTGAAGCGCTGTATGGTAGACCTTGTAAAACACCTTTTATGTGGTCTCAATCGGGTAAAAGATCGTTCTTTGATTCTGCTAAGATCCAAGATGTAGAAGAAGGAGTTGCTCAAGTGAAGGAGAATTTGAGGATTGCTCAGTCAATACAAGAGCTATGCTGACAAAAGAAGAAGAGAACTTGAGTTCAATGTGGGAGACTTCGTCTATCTCAAGGTATCCCCACTATGTGGAACTATCAGATTCCATGTGAAAGGAAAGCTTGCCCCTAGATTTGTTGGCCCATACAAGATTTGCAAAAGGATTGGAAAGCTCGCCTACAAACTTGAGCTACCTAATGAATTGGTGGGTGTACATCCCGTATTCCATGTCTCACAGCTACGCAAATGTTTGAGAGTGCCTGAGGAAGTAGTTCTAATGGATACACTTGCCATTCAAGACACTCTCGAGTATAAAGAACATCCTATCCGAATTCTGGGTAGAGATACCAAAGAGACCCGAAGCAAAACTATTCCTATGTGCAAGATCCAATGGAGCAATCACACTGAGAGAGAAGCAACATGGGAGAAAGAGTCTAACCTCTGGCTACAATATCCTTATCTCTTCGAAGAGTATGTTATGCTTTAATCTTGGGGACGAGATTCTGTTAAGGGGGTAGGACTATAACAACCCAAAAATCCACACACCAAAAATCCCAACTACAAAATTTTTTCTTCAAAGCCCTATGTGATGATGAGTGACATTTGTAGGGGCTAACCCTAAGAGTTGCATTAGTCGTAATCCAACTAAACCTACATGACTTGCACAAGTATCTCACCTCATCATCTTGAATTTATTTTACCACATAGCATACATCAAGTTGCATTATATTCAACATGGTGATTTGGATTTTATTTGGGGTTTATGTGTTGATTAATAAAAGCTAACAAATATCTGCTTATAAATAAATGTACTAACATGGGACATTATACCAAAGGAGAAATATGCCACTTTGATTTATATACATGAAAGAAGCGTAACATAATACAAAAAGAAATGGAAAAAGAAAAGGAAATAGGAAAGAAGAGGGAAGAGCAGCAGCCCAGGCCTGCCCGGCCTTGCGAGCTAGCCCGCCTACCCTCCCACTCACGCACGTGACCCATGAAGCCAGCCCAACATCACCCTACCAACTATGCACGCACAAGTCGCTGACAAGCCAGACCCGCTCGTCAGACGTCACGTACCACACGCCGCCGCATTAGGACAAGCTGACCAACGGGCCCCCTCAGTCAGCCGCCCAGCTACAGCATCGTCGTCTTCCCCACGCTCCCTCCACCACGTGATCGGGGGCTGACCAGCGTGGTAGGCGTGGGCCCAGGGTCATGCAAATCGCATGACCTTGTTCCCCCTTGCGCCGCGCTGAAGCTACCGCACGCGAGCCGTCAGATGCGCTGCACGCATCACCACCGTCCGATCACCGTCCACCATTGGAGCCCTTGGAGCTCGGCTATAAAAGCCAATGTCCATGAGCCCTAACCCTCAGCCCGTTCGCCACCACCGCTGGTGGCACAGCACCACATAGCGTCAAGCCGAGAGAGAGGGAGGAGGGAGAAGCAAGGTGGAGAAGGAAGCCGCTGCGGGGAGGACCCCGCCGAAACTAGGAGCGCCGCCCCGATCAGCTACAGCGACGTAGCTGCTCGGCATGGCACTGCATCGCCTCATCACGGCCTCGCCTCGCCACCGCACCGCCATCCTATAGCCACGAACCCTGTGGTGAGCCATCTTGCTGAGACCACCTCCCTAGCCAAATGGAACATGCACCGCCATGATCGAAACCTTGCTGAAGCTTCGAGCTTCAGCCTAGCCCCACTGGTTAGCTAGGGAGACCGCCATGGCCACGCTTGCCGAGACCCAGGACGCGCCGTGCGCGATGCCATCAACCAAAATAAGGACCCCAGCCATGACATTGTACATCGGAGCAGGAGTGCACATGCATGGACATGCTCACCATGGCCGAGAGCACAACCATGGTGAGACCACCGCATCTTCTACGTTGTGTAAAGGCAACGTTGACACTCGACTGGTTCAGCCATGATGAGAGACACACTACGCTCACCTTAGCCGAGGAAGAAGCTCACCAGAGCCCTGTGTTGCCGCACCGCACCTCATCGGAGCGCCACCGCCTCTATTTTGCCCCCACCACCGTGTCCGGAGCCACTGGGAGTACCAGGAGCTCCTCCAACACGCCCACCATGGCCGTAGAAGCACCGTGGAGCTCACACGCTCTTCCAACTGGGCTCTCGCTACCACTGCAGCCCTGTTCATGCACGCCAACGAACCCATGCCACCGTTCACTATGGCCTGAACCCAAGGGAGCCCTAGCCGCCACCTTGACCCCACCACTGCGCTCGTCGAGGCTTGGAGATGCTTTTGGCTAACTCAATCGCACACCAGTACCGCCCGAGAAGCTCGCAAGTGACCTCACAGCCGACGGGAGCCCCGTCGGGGAAGAGGAGAGGATTTTCCCCTCGTCGATGATGTTTTGAGCAGCTCCGACGAGCTCAGATCACGACCACGCCAACCACGTCCCGAGCAGCTCCGCCGAGCTCAGACCACGACCACACCGACCATGTCCCGAGCAGCTCTACCGAGCAGCTTCGACCATGACCTCGCCGACCATGACCACGCCGACCACGTCCCGAGCAGCTCCGCTGAGCAGCTCCAACCACGACCACATCGTGGACGTGAACCAAACCCTAGGAAGGAGTAAGTGGACCAAGTCCTTCATAGACCGGCCCTGCGGTCTATGGACCAACATAGGCAGGTTCACCATGAACCGCGCCTCACCTGCGCCTGTGGACCACGGCCTGTTAGTGGCCTAGTAAGATGACGTGGCCGCACCAGCATGCGCCACATGACGGGCCAAAGCCCAACCCATATCCAGTCCCAACCAGTCTAGTTTGGGCTCGGCCTGTATTGACCATTGACCGGTCAACGTTGACTGTTGATGGGGGCCACATGTAGTAACACCGCCATGCGGGACCCCACCTATCAGTATCGAAACCAAGATGATGACATCATGCTGATGTCAGCATGCCACGTGGACCAACAGGAGCATGACATGTGTTAGCACGATATTAATTCAGCCTTTTTCCCATTTCCAGAAATGATTAAAACTTCAGAAATTCATAATTAATTCATACGAACTCAGAAAAATACAAGACCAGGACCTAAATTCATCTAAAATCGAGCTCTACGCAATGAACACATGTTTGAGTGTATTTGGCTCTTCTGAATTTTTATTGCTTTTTGTGCTATTCTATAGATGTCACTAACGCGACTATAATGCGATTGTTTGTAGATTCGGAGGGGAACCAGACGGACGAGGACCGAGAGTACCATGAGGAGTACGGAGACAACTTCACTAAAGGTGCCACATCCCACCCAAATCTCATAGCACCTATTACGCATGGCTAATATAGAACTGCTATTGCTTTACTTTACTGCTATAATCATACTATGATAGGACTTGCATGGTAGTATGCTTACTTGATGGCCTTTACCTTGACACAACCTTACCCCTGCATACCATGCTATTAGGCTAGACACATGCTTACTGCTATATTTTATTGCTTATACTTCTACTATGCTTATACTACATTAATGCGTGGTGGGAACTGGTGTTATCTGGACTATGGGGAGAGTGCTGCGTGTGTGACTTGGGTGTGTGGAGGGTGAGGGTTGTGTCGACCAAGTTGGAGTATACGATGAGCCTAGGGAAAGTCTTGCCATGGGGTGCTACCTAGGCACCCCTGGAATGGATACCTGTGGTGGGTAAATGGTATATGAGGTGGCCTTGGGTGTGAACCTGTGATGGGAGGAGCTCGGGGTGGAGGTGCTGTGGTGGCACGGTAAATGGAAACCCTGATGAAGACATTCTGGCTTGGTCATCCCTAAGGACTTACTAGTACTTAGATTCACCGGGAAGCCTTACGTACCACTCGCCCTATATGGTGTGGGACGACTGGACTACTTGGTAGGATATTGCCACTACTGCTAGGTTGATAGCGGACAATGTAAGTTGGTACGGGGCGCGGAGGATTCCCCCACACCCTTCCAAGACTTCATGGAGACCTTGTGGACCTGGCTCATGACTCACAGTTTCAGCCACCCCAGACTAGACTTGGGGTGTACCAGGGCTGAATGGTAGAGTGGCATTATCCTAGGCTAGCAAGTGGCCGGAATCAGCCCAGTTGACGACGTTCAGCGAAGAAGGTAGATCTTGTGGTTATGTAAAACCTCTGCAGAGTGTATGGTTGATCGATCGATACATGTGCAGAGTGTCGGTCGTAGCCAGGGGCTACGGGCCTTGAGATAGTGTCGAGAGGGAGTTGGCCTATTGACTGAGCGATGGCATGGTGATGGTGAGGAGATGGTGGTACTTCGATCCTAGGATTGAAATCTGGCTCTAGATGGGAATGGGGTGGAATGAGTGTGGGAATAGTGTTAAAACTTGACCAACTACTATTTACTTGATATGCTAATACCTAGGAAACCCCAGCCTTATAATTTCCTTTTGATTATATCCAACTTGCATCCAATTTCCATAAAGTAATGCTCATAGGATGGGAGTGGCCAATACAAATCGTACTGATAAATTTTGGCACACAGGTTCTGCTGAGGAGTATAGCTCCGAGGAGTTTGACGGATGAGGGGTTTGATCCTATGCTCGAGTTTGGCGATCTTATCTTCAAGCTGTTCTGAATGAATGCTACTTATGATTCCGCCAATGCGGTGATGTAATAATTTATGTAATTCTGCACTATTTGTACTCTGATATTAATTGTTGTATGGATGTGGTATTCAACTAGAAATTGGGTAATATGATCTACGACGGTCTTATTACACTTCGACTCTATGGATTTCCCTTCGTGGAAATCAGGTCGTTTCAGCCTCATTGTGATCAATTCGTACGTAAGCAGATTCGTCACCCTCTTGAAGGATAGGTAGGGGTACGTTCGCCCCAAATGGAGGCATTTCCTGATAGCCCCTATAGTCTTCTTCGTCCGTCACTCCATTGACACTGACAATCTTCCTTTTCCCTTCTAGGACTACTTTTAGCCTTCCTTTTGTCTTGTTGTCCCTTGCATAACATCTCTTGTAAGGACGAAGGGGTCATCTCTGTATGCGGTCTTAGTGAGATCAATAGTAGTGAACCCTTCGCTGTCAGTGTTGATTTCCTCGAGCTAGACCCATTGGCAGTGAAAAAGAGTTGCCTTCAACGGACCATAGGCTAGCTCCTATATCACCTCTATGAAACCATAGTAAGTCGCCTGCACGTTGCCGTTTTCGTTGTGAGCATCTAAACGAACACCACAATTTTGGTATGTGCTCTTTCCATCTTGCTTTTTTGTGTAAAATGTGAATCCGTTGATCTCATACCCTTGGTACTTAAGATATGTACTCAAAGGTCCCTTGGCTAAGGCATCCAGTTGATTACCCAACTTTATTCCAAGCAAGCGACGTCGCAACCAGCTGACAAATTCCTCCTTATGTTTTTTATCCAACTAGGCCTGTGACCTGCTCGGATACAGAGTCTGCAGTGATTGCCGGTGCTTGTCAATGTATGGAATCACACCCTCGGCTTGCTAGAGAATAGGGAACTGTGCCTGTCTGAAAGAAACAGAGTCATCTACTGTTATAGATTTCTCCCCAATCGTTCCTTTGCCACGTAGTCTTCCCTCGTGATGAGATTCTAGAACTCCAACCCTTTTGATGTCTAGATAATATGTGCAGAACTCAATGGCCTCCTCTGTTGACCATCCTTCAACCATGCCCCCTTCTAGCCTGAATCTAATCCTAACATACCTCCTAAAAACTTTCATCAATCTTTTGATAGGGAACATCTGATGCAGGTACATTAGGCCAAGGGCTCTAATTTGGTCAACAAGATGAATGAGCAGATGCAATGAGATATCAAAGTAAGTCAGTGGGAAATGCATCTCCAACCTAATGAGAGTTTCGGCTATGTCCCGCTGCAGCTACTCTAGTGTGGACACATCAATGACCTTTTTTGAGATCGTGTTGAAGAACGAGCAAAGCTTTATGATTGGGGCGCGAACCTTTGGAGGGAGGATACCACACAAGGCAACAGGGAGTAGCTGAGTCATAATGACATGATAGTCATGGGCCTTCATAAGGCCATAGTTGAACTTGAGTTCTCTCATGTTCACTAGCCTCTTTGGGTTCGCACAATAGCCCGTTAGGACTTTGAGTTCATTGAAGAAAGAAATAAGTGCATGCTTTTCTTCCTTCTTTAATGTCCATGACGCAACCAGAAGTTCGAACTAGCCATTCTCTAGCTCTATGGGATGCAGCTCCATCCTAATTCCCAAGTGTTGCATGTCCAGGCGTGTGGCTAGTGAATCCTTTGATGTCCCCCCGGTGTCCATCAAGGTGTTAAGAGTGTTAGCGCACATGTTTTTAGTGATGTGCATCGACAAGATAGTGGCGTACACTTAGAAATGGCTAGTAAGGTAGTTTTTCAGAAAACCAATTTTTTCTTCCAAACACTTCCATCAGGCGCTGCTACTGCATTGTCCCCCTTCCCAAGGACAACCTCCAGTTTGTTGAGTTCTCAAAGTATCGCAGGCCCGTCTCGATATTTTGGAGCTAAGCGTTTCTCAATAGTACTGTTGAAATCTTTTTTGTTCCTGCGGTAAGGGTGATCCTTAGGTAGGAACCTACAGTGTCCCATATAAACCATCGTTGAGTTATTTGGTAGATTTACCGCATCGGTGTCGTCCAAGCACTCGACACATCTAGTATAGCCTTTTGTCTTCTCTCCAAACAACGAACCTCGACCTGGCAGGTCGGTGATTATAGCGATAAGTACTCCCTTGATCGTGACATGTTCCTTTTTGTACTCATCCCAAACATTCGGCACACCCTTTTCAAACATCTCCACTAGTTCATCGATCACTGGTTCCAGAAACACATCGATGTCATTCCTAGGTTGTCTTGGCCCTTGGATCAATAGTGGCATCTAGATGTACGACCTCTTCATACAGACCCAAGGTGGAAGGTTGTATATACAGAGCGTCACTGCCTAGGTGCTATGATTGCTTCTAACCTGGTCAAAAGGATTCATCCCATCTGTGCTCAAAGCAAACCAAGGGTGCCTTACCTCTCCACCGATGTCCTTATAGAACATAGTATTGACAGTCCTCCAGTCATGCCCATCGGTGGGGTGCCTCATCATTATATCTTTCTTACGCTCTTCGCCATGCCAGCGCAACAACTTGGCTGACTTTGCATATGCAAATAGCCTATGCACCCAGGGAGCTATAGGGAAATACCAAACGACCTTTATGGGACCTCCTCTAGTCTTGGTACCCTCATCTGATGGCCCTTCCTTGTACCGTGGAGCTTCACACTTGGGGCACTTGTCCAAGTCTTTGTATTTTTCTCCACGGTACAATATGCAATCATTGGAACACACATGGATTTTTTCAACCTCAAGGCCGATGGGGCAGATCATTTGCTTGGCCAAGTATGTCTTTTCTGGTAACTCATTTTTTTCTAGGAGCATTTTCCTTATTATACCTAACAACTGATCGAAGCCTTTATCGCTCAATCCGTTTGTCGATTTGAACTCTAACAACATGATGTCGGCTTCTAGTTTGCTCATTGGACAATTCCTATACAATGGTGTTTTGCCATCTTGTCTCATTTTCTCTAGCTTTCTTAGTTGTCTTTCACTAAGACATCCGGTCTCTGCATTACGTAGCAGCTGAGAAATGCCATCGTTGTCCTCGGTGTCGTCAGCTAGCGTGTTCCTAAACATATTATTAATGGTGGCCATAGGTTCTGTGTTGACACCGGGTTCCTCGTCCGCATCGGGGATGGATACGTCAGGCATGTCCACATCATCATCGTTTCCCAATAGAACATTCACACCAACCTCGCCATGCATAGTCCATATCGTATAGTTTGGCATGAACCCCCTAGTAATCAAGTGTGATCGTATAGACTCAATTTGACGAAAGTACCTATGATTCTTGCAATCTGTGCATGGGCAGAAGACAGGGTTCCCATTCCTAGCATGGGCTTTGGCATTGGTCATAAACTGGCTGACGCCATGTATGTACCCCGCTTGTCCGTTCGGGACAGATGCATCCACTCTCGATTCATCTCTGCACAAAAAAATACTGAGACAGTAATTACAAAGAATTAATAAGAAATCGGGCTTCATGAACAACAATTGTAGCTCAAAAGTATCATTTTTGGAAAACATTATTGTACATTAATTATTGAAAAATTGAAATTGGTAGCCCCGGCCCGGTAAATTAAAAATCATAGTAAAAAACAATTATTGCACAATATTGAAGAACAACTATTCTACTCTACTTCTAAGAACTAATTATAGCATTACATACTAACAATGATGATCTTGACCACCATGGAATAATTAGCTAGGAATTTAAATGTGTTCATAGACACCAACCTTTTGGATGATGGATTCACCACAATTTGAGCCTTGCACAAATGTCCAATTGGAAAAGTGCTCTCTAGAATGGAGAAAGAACTAGAATGAGAATCAAGTAATGTAGCCATCAAAACGGAGCTAATTAAGCAATAAAATCAAAGGAGTGGATGTTTGTTACTAACCTTAAAGCAAAAAGATCAAGCCATTCTTCAAAATCCAAGCACTAGCTTCATGGTGAAGAGTAGCCGCAACAATGGTGGAAAGGGTCCAAACGCGCGCCTCTGTTCTCGGGATGGAAGAGAGGGGAAGGAGAGGACGGCTACAACCTTTTTGTGTTGTAGACTTATCACCGTCGATTCTTGGCTAGAACTGACATTGATAGTGCCCAAACACTGTCAGCTCTTGGCTTAAACCGGCAGTGATGAGTGCCCGCCAAAACACTGCCGATTCAAGCCAAAAACCGACAGTGATGTGGTCCTTCACTACCAATTTTAGCCTAGCACCAATCATTTTTTCATTTTCAAGCTCATAACCGGCAGTGAAGGTACATCACTGCCGGTTCTCACAAATCCGACAGTGATGAGGCCGGCAATGATGTGCAAATCTAGCGTAGTGGACCATCTGTTGCGATAAAGGAGCTCTATATAGTCTAGATTTTTTTTTCTCAAATACGCAAAAGATTTGCGTATCATTGTATTAAGTAGAAGAGTTTAAGCAAATATACAATGCGCTCCTATCGAGTGCCTAAGGAGGTTGACCTAACACAGCCGTAGCTAGACCATCCTAGCAAAATACCTCTTATTTCGATATTACATAAAAGGAAACAACCAATATCGATGCAGTGATGCGACCTAGGAGATGGCCTTGGACGAGCCCTTTCCAACAGCCGGAAAGAGCGTGTTATTATATCCATCTAGTGACCACCTTTGATACTTGACTTTCGTTATTATATGCATCTAGTGGAACACACTGGTCGTGTGGCTCCTAGGCCTACTGGGTTGATTAATTTAATCTTAGCTGCTGGTTGATAGTTCAGTTTAGCTTAGTAATTTGGACGGCTCCATGCAATATTTGTCTCCAAATTACCGTCCAAAAATATTTTTTGTTTAACAACATATCATATAAAAACAATATTCAATAAATTTTGTAGGATCCTCACGTAATTCAGTTCAAATATTCGATAAAGGACATGGTGGTATAGCTTGCAGCAGAGACACAAAACAGTGATTTGTTACAAATACTTCCCATTTATTGTATTATATCTCGACCGTAGCATGTCGTCGTCACACACAGGAGTATGCAAAATGCATATAAACGTATCTTGGTACAATGAAGTGAGTCTCAATTTACTTAGTAGTGGTTGTTCTCCCATAATTGACCTTGGAGCCAATCAATTGTTCCCTTTTGCACCTGGAAAGCCTTGGCCAAGACATCATCTAAGATCGGTGGTTTTGATCCAAAGACTACATTGGTAATAGTAATTGCCCTAGGGTTCTGGCTGCTTAGTGCAGCTATTGCGACAGCTGGCTTGTCATGGATCGGGTTGAATTGGAAGTGTATGAGCCCTTGGGGGAATACAAACATGTCACCCTTATTGAGAACCTTGGCGAATAGCTTGTTTTCCGGGCTGGAGGAGGTGATTTTTATTTTACATTGGTTTTGGCTCAATCCTATGTAAAATTAGTGTGCACACTAGTTGTCGGTGCAGAAAGTGACCAACATATAAATATTTGTAGTTTTGCCGTACATTGTGATCGGAGGTGGCCTAGCACTCAATGACACAATGTTTATGCTGGTTCAGGCAACATGCCCTACGTCCAGTTTGAGTTAGTCGGTGACTTTATTCTTGAGCCCAGGTGCTCGAAGTTTGCAGTGGGGTTACAAACGAGAAAGAGAAAGATGGGGGGTACAAGAGGTCCGGTCGGACTCCGGTCGAAAGGGCCAAGGGCGACGGGAACTCCGCTATGATGTAAGTGTTCATGCGTGTGCTCGTGGTTTGAACCCGGTGGTTCTGCTGTTGTGTAGTAGTGAACTTGATCGATCTATTAAATCTCCCTGTTGGAAGAGAGCGCATCCCCTTTTATAGATGAAGGGGATGGCCTTACAAGTGAGAGGGAAGGAGTACGTTTGCTGCTAAGTCTTGCATCCCATGCCGGTAGGTACAAGATGATGGTTGGCGCCCATAATACTATTGGATGTCAGATGCACATGGGAGGTTGTGTTGTCTTCTTTGGGTATGGTAGACGTCGGCGCCTACCACACTATTGATACCTGGAGGCATGCAAGGGGTTTTACAATGTTCGCCTAGCACGGTAAATGCCGGTGCCCACAACACTATCGATGCCTAGAGGCATATGGGGGGAGCCTTACCATATGGGAGTTAATGGCGCCCACAATACTGTAGGGGAAATGTCGGCGCCTAGAACACTGCTTGGGTTTTGTCGTACCTAGGAGGTCGCAGAGTACTGTTTCTACAGGTGTACAGGGTATGGTCCCTAGTATTGCGGCTTGACTCATGTGCCCTGCCTTACTTTCTCCGTCTGTTTCCTGGTCCTTACCGAGTGGGCGTCCCCAGTCAGTTGGTTCCAGTCGGCTCCGATCGTGCCAGTCGGAGAAGAGTAGTGAGCAGGGGTCTAGTGCATCCCTGGTCGGAGACACGGGTCAAAGTCAGAAGCGGTGTTTTGGCTAGGCCTTCTAGTCAGAGAGGTCATTCGGAGGCGGACAGGAGACCGAAGTGAGCGCTCCGGTCGGAGAGGTGGGCCAAAGTCAGCAATGGGCATCGTTCCTCCTCGGTCAGGCCTTCCGATCGGTGATTGGATCACCCTTCTGGCTTGTTGTTTAGGTACTTAGGCCGACCCATGAGTTGCACATTGTTTACAACATTGCCTGCTGGTCGAGCCTTTGTTGGGAAGCTGGTCCGTGAGGGACCCTAGGTTTATGAACCCGACAGGAGCCCCCGAGCCCCTAGGTGATTCAGGTAGAATCATCTGGGGTATTTTTGCCTTGACGACGGGTGCGCACGAGCGCTCCCGCGGGTGTAGTCCTTGTGTCCCTAGCCGGTTCAGCCAGAACCATATGGGGTTTTTTCATGTCGTCAGCGGGGGAGGTTTTCGTTTCATCAGTGGGTGCGCGCGAGCGCACCCGCGGGTGTAGCCCCCGAGCCCCCAGGCGATTTGGGTAGAACAGTCTAGGGGGATTTTTCAACGGACGTGTGTGTGTGTTTTTTTGTTGAGACGGAGTTGTTTAACCAAGGCATCGTTGCGCAGCCAAGGCGGCTTTGTTTTGGGATCGGGAGAGGTGGAGCTCGTGGATCCTGGCGTCGGTGCGCACCATGGGATCAGGCGAGGCACTTAGTTTTAAGGATCGGACGAGATAGAGCTCGTAGGTCCTGGCATTGGTGCACGTCGTGGGATCGGATGAGTCGGAGTCGTGGATCCTGGCCTTGGTGTAGCCCGTGTAGCCGAGGCAGTTAGCTTAGGAATCGGGCGAGGCAAAGCTCGTGGATCTGGATGGGGCGAGTTTGGGGTCACAGACCCAGGCGTTTTGGCGTATACTCGAGGCGTAGCTGAGGGATGGGGTGAGTTTGGGGTCGTGGACCTAGGCGTTTGGTGTGCAGTCGAAGCATAGACGAGGGATTGGGCAAGTTCGGGGTCATAGACCTAGGTTTTTTGGGTGTCTTGAGCCCCCGTAGTGGAGACGGGGATCCCAATCTTCCATCAGGTGGTGGTAACTATCATTGTGGCAGAGAATGACACTCCGATCCGGCTTCAGATCGAAAGATCGAACCCTACAATCTTAGCACCATAGCTCCTTTGGTTATCAACCGAGTCTCGGACCAGGTTGACCTCACCAAGAAGGCTAATCCCTGCCTGGGCAACGAAGAACACAAGCAAGAACAAGAAAGAACACAACCAAATTGCAGATAAATGATTAATCTCTCAAAGTTGGGGTCTCACAAACCGATGAATGGCGAAACTGTTCTTGACAGAATAATCTAAGCAAAACACAAACCTAATGATGGCGGTGGCATATGATTATAAAGGTCTTTGGGTCATCGCCTACCATGGACACGCCCCCTAATGTGCCTAAACACGATACACGGTCCAACAGACCAAAAGAAGGTGTCGTAGCACCCTAGCAGATTCTGGATGCTGACTTATTTTGACAATTCCTGTTGATTTCGAAGAGCTTTTGATGTAAAACCACTTGAATTGGCTTCCTTATCCAATTATCTTTCCATCCATATGTGGATCATCGAAAACAGAGTCCGGATGCGTCTTGGGTGACCAGTTTAAGGCAGACTAGTCCTAGAGGCCGAGGCAGACTCGAACTTGAGTTGCTTTGGGCCTCCACCTCGGGGACTCGAACCGAATTAGCCTCGGGCCTCCATCTTGACTTGGACACCCTTGCTGGCCTCCTTCCCCTCCATCCCATGCACCAAACATGGTCATATGCATGGGTATCATGTCCTCATCATCCTCCCCATCTTGATGAAAAGTCGTCCTCGGCGTCGATTGTGCTTGAAACTGATCCTGCACAACATCAAGGAGGTATCATGTCCTCATCATCCTCCCCATCTTGATGAAAAGTCGTCCTCGGCGTCGATTGTGCTTGAAACTGATCCTGCACAACATCAAGGAGAACGGGGTTGCGAGGACAAAGAAAACTAAAATAATTGTGAGAAGGAACATGACCATGTTTCCAAGTTTCTAGCATGTCATCTCGCATAAAAATTTCAGCAAGCATGTAGACTCCATGATCTGAATGCACACGATGTATGTCAACACTATCCTGCAAAAGATTAGAACTAACCAAAGACAATGCAGGAATAGATGGTCGAGCAGACATAGGTAGCAACTAACAATGCTCCCCTTCTTGGAAGTGAATTTGTTTCTTTAAGGAACATGAGAAAATGTTTGTATTAGTATGGCTGCCCTCTAAACGATCATAATCTTGTACAGCAAAAGGAGAATTCATATTATTATGAATGTATACTCGATGTATCATATATTGTCCCTTGTTGTTATATCTGCCAATAACATGATATGTGTGTTTAGAAAACCAAGGCAAATCAGCATATTTAAAAATAATCTCTTCCAAACAATCTAGGTTACACAAAATATCAAATTCAATGTAACCCAAAGTATGTAAAGAAGACAATACTTTGAACTCATCAATTTTAGTAGCAATATGAATAACATGTTTATTTTCAGCGCAAGTCATTGGTTCCAAAACATGTAAAACTGAAGCATCTTCAACCAATTCATCTTTGTCACAAGGAACATCAAGCAAATTATCATGGGACAAAGATAAATCAAGAGAGGGTTCCACCAACAATTGCTCTATGACAGCATGGTTTGTGGAAAAATTTAGTACATTAAGACAATTTTCACCTTCCATGAGTGTAGGACCATGGGCATTACCTGTGTTCTCAGTAGGAGTAATAGGTGCATTATGAAGTGATAGTACTGAATTTGCATATGAGGTTGTGAGCTCCTCATTTTCTTCCACGTCATCCTCTCGCTTATGTACATTATTCTATAGAAGGTTAGTCATAGCAAGAGGAATAACAACAGACTCTTCCTCTAAATGGTGCACCTCAGCATACGAAGTCAAAATAGGAGGTGGATTAATAACGGTTTCTCGCATAAGAAGTTTCATATCATTCCAAGTTTGAGGTTTATCAGAAGGATCTAAAGACTCCCACCAAGATAAAGTAGAATGTCGCAAAACACTAGCTGGATTTTTTACCTTCCTCCGTGGACACATAAAGCGAGTAGCAAATATGTTATCGATGGCAATTTCCCACTCCATATACTCATCAGCACCTATACCATCATAAGTCGATGGATACGAACAACCTGTCATTGTAAACACAAAAACAAGGAACAAATGGTGAAAGTTATCCCTACCAAATGACTACGTGGTTGAAGTGGTGTCACTTTTCATAGCAAGTGGAAGCGTCTTACCAAGCTCTTACAAAGTTCTTACCAATGCAAGCAGTGGCTGGTTCGTGATACCTATGAGGTAGTGGTACCGAGATTGCAAAGCCCTTTTCTGTACTGATCTAAAGAATTTGTGGAGCTCGAAAGGCAAACAAAGAGTAATATGTATATCTAGCACACAAGTCAGTAACATAAAGTAATGCTGAATTATAGTCCAAAATACTTGTTCTCATTGCTGGTCTAAAATGTTCCAAGTACTAGGTGTGTGACAAAAATATGGTGGATAGCAAGGTGACAGGTGTATGAAAAACAAGTATGGTGGATGGAAACAGCAACACAAACAAGGAACCAGACAGCACACGCTAACACAGCTCACTTTGGTCTTCTCTATGTGCTCCTCTAAATATTGTTCCTCTTTTACCCCCCTCTTTTTTCTATTTTTTGGGCTGTCATTGTTTTTTTGGAGAAATTTTGACTTTTTTATTTAATTTTTTTGATATTTTTCCTTTACTTAGGAGCACAAAAGAAGTAACCATAGAAAATATGAGCTGAAACAAGTGAAAGACGTGGCCTGTGAATTTTTCAGAAAACTTGCTCAAAATCGACAAAAAACTTGTGACCACGAAAAGAGGATCTTGTGACCACTTTTTGACCAATTTAAAATTTTCGAACCCCAGCAACGCAGGGGATGGACGGATCCAAATTTTTTTGATCGATTTCGACATATGGAATGTCGAAATCGGAGTCCATATGCGAAAACTAGACCAGTTTTAAGAATTGGCTCCGAATTAGAGGACAAAACGGGAACAATGTGCCCAAAACTGGTCACAACAGCAAAGATTTGATGGAAATGATGGGGAAAACACACAACCTAGACTCTAACATGACCTAACCAGCAACAAGACCTTGACTAGGACACAAACTCAACACGACGGACTATGAAACTGAAATATGCAAAGGCTATGGCGCGGAAGGTTCTAGGACAGGAAAAACGAGTATGGCACTGGACTATGGGATGAATGTGAAACACTCAAACTAGGGAATAAATGCAAACCTGATGGTATAGCTTAGCTCTAATTACCACTTAATGGAGACGGGGATCCCGATCTTCCGTCAGGTGGTGGTAACTATCGTTGTGGTGGAGAATGATACACCGACCCGGCTTCAGATCGAAAGATCGAACCCTGCAATCTTAGCACCACAGCTCCTCTAGTTATCAACCGAGTCTTGGACCAAGTTGACCTCGCCAAGAAGGCTAATCCCTGCTGCGCAACGAAGAACACAAGCAAGAACAAGAAAGAACACAACCAAATTGCAGATGAATGATTAATCTCTCAAAGTTGGGGTCTCACAAACCGATGAACGGTGAAACTGTTCTTAACAGAATAATCTAAACAACACCCAAAACCTAATGATGGTAGTGGCATATGATTATAAAGGTCTTAGGGTCGTCTCCTACCCTGAACGTGCCCCCTAATAGGCCCAAATACGATACACGGTCCAACGGACCAAAAGAAGGTGTCGCAGCACCCAGGCAGATTCTAGATGATGACTTGTTTTGAGAATTCCTGTTGATTATGTTCAGCTTTTGATGTAAAACCACTTGGATTGGCTTCCTTATCAAATTATCTTTCCATCCATATGTGGATCATCGAAAACGGAGTCCGGATGCATCCTGGGTGACCAGTTTAAGGCAGACTGGTCCTGGAGGCCGAGGCAGACTCGAACTTGAGTTGCTTTGGGCCTCCACCTCGAGGACTCGAACCGAATTAACCTCGGGCCTCCTTCTTGACTTGGACACCCTTGCTGGCCTCCTTCCCCTCCATCCCATGTGCCAAACATGGTCATATGCATGGGTGTCATGTCCTCATCACCCCGAGCCCTGTTGGGCTTTGGTAGGGGTCGATTTGAGTTGTGTGCGTTACCCCGTCCTCGGTTTCTCACAACCGAAGGGGCTAAGCTTTGTCGCTTGCCTCGATTTCTTGGGCTCATGTGATGTGCTCGGTGAGTTCGCTAACAGGTATGATCAAGTGGAATCCAGTCCATCATTTGTGACAGGGTCAGCATAGCCCTCTTGTGACATTCCACTGCTCCTTTACCTACAACCCGATAGATGTCTGGGTCATTATGGAGACCGACCCGGGTGGCATAATGGCCTCCCCTTGATGGAGATTCTGTGGGCTTGGTGAGAGGTTTAGGATCGAACAAGAAGGTTGAGATGACCCTGTCTGCTTTGGGGCAGACTAGGCCAGGGCCGCACGGGGCTCATCTACATTTTCTCCCCTAGCTCTATTTGACATGGGGCGACCTCAAGCCCTTCGTGGGCTAGCCTTCGAACCCTGGTCGGTTGTTGCTCATGTTGAATGAGGCAACTGCCGCTTCATGACACAACATGGAGCGTTGTGATGCATTTCACCGCATGTGCGATGCTTTAGTTCCCGAGCCCCCAGGTGATTCAGGGCCTGAATCATCCGGAGGGCACGGGCATATGGAATGAATGTGTGTATGAATGATTATATTAAGAAATAGCTAGGGTCAGTAGTGTTACCTTGATGACTCGAGTGACGGGGTCTGAAGAGCTCCAATCGGAGATGTCCAACCAGGACCCGTGCTCATCGTTCGTGACGGAGTCAGCATGGCCTACATGGGGCATCCCTTAGCTCCTTACCTGTCTCATGGTGTTATCCTGAGCAGTTCGATCGACTTAGGAAGCCCGATGGTCTCTCCTGGCGGAGATCCCATTTTGGGGTTTTCCAAGTCCTGCCTGGGGATGCGGAGAGCTACCTATGTGCGGTGGCACTTTAGTTCTCACGCCCGACATGTGGTAGTGGTGGGCCATACCCAGGCCATGTCCCGTCGGATCAGGCGCTATTCCGTCAGGTAGGGCGTGTCTCATTGGTCAGGGCATGTCCCATCGTATCCCATCTGCATTAAATGGGAAAGGGAGAGGTTTTCTTGCTCCGTCATTTTGACTTTCCCGATTAGTGCGCCTTCCCCAACTGCTGCGCCCTTTTCCTTAAGTAGGAGAAGGGAGAAGGTTTTTGCCCCGTTCCTTCGCCTATTCCCCATCTGCCACCTCCTCTCATTTTTGTTCTTGCCGAGAGTGTCTTTGAGATCCACGATGGTTCCTAGGAAAGAAAAGGGAGAGTGCAAGGGAGAGGAAAAACTCACAAATCCTTTCGCGAACCCAGAGCGAGATGTCAGACTAGAGGTCATCCACTATGAGGGAGTTAGTGTTGAAGGCCTTTGCCGCGAAGGGGTTTCTGCCGCCAAAGGAGGTGGTGCACTGGAGGGCTCCTGGGAGGGAGGAGTTCCCACAACCTTGCCCTAGCAAGGTGGTTTCCTTTCTTGGCTTCCATGAGCATGGGTTAGGATACCCCGCACACTAGTTCCTACGTGGGCTTCTCAATGAGTGGGGTCTGGAGCTACAACACCTCCATTTGACAGGGGTGCTGCATATTGTCGGCTTCGTCACCGTTTACGAGGCCTTCCTCGGGGTGGAGCCGCATGCAAACTTCTTCCGGTGGCTGTTCTCTGGGCGAGCTTTGCCAGTGGGGAATCCACCTAAGGACGTGTCGGTGGGGGGCTTTGCCCTGTAGAGAAAACCAAGCACGAGGGGCTCGTATCCCCTGTACATCCCCTATGACTCCAACCGGGGGTGGCACGGGGAGTGGTTTTATATCAGGAACCCGGTGGAGGCGCCATTCTCGGCATTCATAGGCGGAGATGCGGGATAGTTGGTCATGGGGCCCCTCCCATTAGGAGAAGAAGAAGGTGGAGATCATCGAGGAGGAGCTCTAGAAGCTCTGCGGCGCGGCCTTGATGGGGTGCGGGTGTTCCACACCCTCTACCGCCATTGGGTTGCTCTGTTGGCAGAGAGGGCACGACCGATGTGGAGGTACGATGGCCTGTCGGACCCCGATCGCGTGTTGTTAGAGGAGCTACCGGACGACGAGGTCTAGAGTTGCCTCGACCGTGTGCTGTAGCTAAAGCCCAATGAGAAGGTCGATGGAAAGCCCAAACCTCTCAATGCCTCGGTGGTGTCCAAACTAGTATGCTCCCTTCTCCTTACTCCTTGTTCTTTTTGCCTTTGCTTTCTTGCTTTTTTATTTTGAGTCGCCTATTTTATAGGAACTTGATGCTTACAAGTCTTGGTCGCACCTCCCGAAGGGGCCAGAGGGCGCGGCTCGGTAGGCCGCTCAGAAGGAGGTGGCAGATGCCAAGAAGAAGAAAGCCGAGGTGGCTCGGTAGAAGTATGAGAAGGAGAAGGAGATCGCCCGGTGCGTGAAGGCCAGGGAAAATAAGAGCGATGTTGAGTTAGAGCTCAAGTTGGAGGATCCCATAGAGGTGGATGACATGATTTTCTCTGAGGAGGAGGAAAGTTGGGAGGTCATCGTGACCTTGGCAGAGCATCGTGACCCGGCAGCAATGTCTGCTCGTGATGAGCAGGAGGCAGAGAGGCGTGCCGTGGTTCCCGTGCTGAGGAAGCATGCGGCGGACACAGACGCCGCCCGTGAATGGGAGGTGAAGCGGACGCGGTCACCACGCCCTTCGGTGGCGTCACTAGCCTTGTTCCCACCTACTGCGGGTGCAGCCAAGCAAGCCAACTGGTCAGAGGAGCGGGCTTGCACCCATGCATTGCCGGGACTGGTGCCAGCGCATGACTTGTAGTGGGAGGATGCCCCGCCTGTTGCTCCGGTCGACGTGTCCCAAACTGAAGGTCGCGGTGATAACTCTGCCCTTTGGGCCCATCAACGTCAGGTCTTGGTTTTAGAGTCATGCCACTTACCTCCTGGTTTGTTTTTCTTTGTTTCTTTTTGATCTTGCTATTGAGTCTTTTTGGAGTATGACTGACCTGTACTTTTTGTCAGCAACTGGACAATGACGGGGTTGAGCATTGCCCCAACTCCCATGCAGGAGGTTTGGAGGCCCACCTTGTAGCGTGCCGCAGCGAGCGGTGGGGGAATAGGGTGGTGGTAGCGAGTCCTTCCCTTCCGAGGGTGGTGCTCCCCGGGTTGGTTGCTAGTACGGCAATAGCGGCGGCGATGGTGTTGGCGGCAATCCTGGTGGTGACGGCAGGGGCTTCACTGGAGGTGTCCCTTGCGGCCCCTCCTCCATCGGCTGTGGTGGAAGAGGAGAGGGAGACTGAGCTCCCTGCCTTGCTAGGCAGAGGGCTACATGGCTCACCCTCACGGTCGAAGCTGAAGGCGCCAGAGGGAGACGTGGCCGGGACGGAGTCGGAACGCCCGTCGGTGGCCCATGAAACCAAGGTGGTGGAGATCCCTTCCGATGATGAAGCAGATGACGTGGTTGAGCTGCCAGCACTGTCGCGGGAACTGGCAGTGGTTTGGTTAGAGGCTGGGGCCTCTGGTAGGATGGAGGAGGGTGACCTAGAGTGGCCCTGCCCCGAGAATCCATCAATGGTTTGGTTTGTCCTTTGGGATTCCTAGGAGTGTCAGCTCTAGGACATCCTTGGGAGGAAAGGACTTGCCATGGAGTCCAATCTTGCTAAGCTATCGGTGAAGCTTGAGGATGCCCAGGAGCGGGTTAAGTCCACCCAGCAGTTGGTCAAGGTCGACCTGTAGCTCACCATGGAGGTGAGTTTCTTGTGTTTGTCCTTGACCTCTTAGTCTCTTATTAGTTGCCTCAGCATGCTTGCTACTTGTTTTCGTAGGGTCTGCAGGACATGCCATCCCACAAGTCTTGTTTCCTCTAGATGGAGCATGCCCAGATGGCCGAGCTTGAGCGTCAGCTAGAGTCCACCCGCCATGAGTCTCAGGACTAGGCGGTCGAGGTGACCATGGTGCGGGTGGAGGAGCAGAGTGGGGTAGAGTGGGCGACCACCGCCGAGCGAGCACTTTAGGCGGCGAAGGCCTACCAGACAGAGACCCATGTGGCGCTATGGAAATCCATATTGGACACCGAGGTGGTGCTCCAAAAATCCCTAGAGACCCTTGAGTCAGAGCGGAATGCCCTAGAGTCAAAGCGGAATGCCCTAGAGTCGGCACGAAAGGCCCTGGAGTCTCTACGCAGTGGGTGATGGATGCCCGCCATGAGGACATAGTCAAAAGCGTGTGTCGGGGGGACATCGCCTAGCATGCGGATGGCACGAAGCCTGGGTTAGAAGTGGACATCGCCCTGCCTTCAACCAAGCCGAATGTCGTCCCGCCGGGGCGTGAGCAACCCGTGCCTTTGCCGGTCACACCGATAGCAGATGCTGCCGAGTAGTCCCAATAGCTCATAAAGTATAAGTAGTTTAGCTGATGTAAAAAGTTAAGTTCATGGGGGGAGCCCCTGTGTAAATGTTCTTGTGTTCTCAATGACTATAGTTGTTTTCGTTTTTTGTGATGGAGTCACTCCGTTCGGGGAAGCTTGTCCCATTCGTTCCTTAGTTTTACCTTAGCATAATTTTTTTATTCTTTCTTTTTCATACTTTCCTGTTCGTCTCATAGGCTGCAACCTTAGGAGCTCGGGGCATGGCCCGTGAGGCTCAGCTGCTCGTAACCGTAGGTAGAGGCGGGGTGCGATCGGTCGGAATATTTTAAAGCAAAGCTACATAAGGTAATTTAAAGGAATGAACTACCCTTTGGTTTGGGTAGGAAGGAGTTTCACCATATGATAGTAAACAAAAAGAGAGGTAGTAGTGCACCCCCATGGAGCCCCTGAGCGACCTAGGCCAAAAGTGTTCGGGTCGGGGCACTTTTATAGGAGCAAACGTTAAGTAAACAATGGTAAGACTGAATTTTAGGGGAAGAAATGACATAGCTATTCCAAGCATTGGTGAGAATGTCGTTGTTGTCGTCCTTCAGTCAGTAGGCGTCCGGTTGGATCACCTCAACCTTCAGTCGTCCGGATCCTTGTTCGTTACGCCGCCTTTCTTGGTTGCTGCCTCTTCGCCTTTTTCTTCCTTCGGCCCACCAGCCTATCGCATAAGGCGCTTGAGGACACCGCAGTCCTTGTAGAGGTGTTTGATGGGGTAGGCGTGGTTGGTGCACGAGATCTCCATGAGCTCATTGAAGTGACCCAAAAGGTCCTGCAGGGGCTGCTTGCCCGTGTGATCAGCCATGGCAACCAACGCGGAGTTGGCCGCTCGGCGGTGATCTTTTCTATTCTTTTCCCCCTCTGCGTGGAGGGGCCCTCAACCTAATCCTGGTGCTTGGCCTTGCCTTTGCCTCGGCCTCCATTAGAGCACTGCAAGAGTGGCACTCGCTAGATGCATCGGACAAAGGCACATGGTCTCGGGCCTTCTGGGCTGGGACTCCAGTCGCTGCTGCAAGTGTCTTGGTTCGGCCCGAGCTGCTCGTGTAAAGGTGGTCAGTGCGGAGCGGTCACCATGTCAAGACGAGGCAGAGATGCGGCCTCTTGTGCCGCGCTTGGTGGCTATAGCGGTGAGCGGGTGGAGCAATTCGTCTGGTGCGTCCCCACTCCTCTGGTGGGGAGAAAGGCCATGAGTCAGTGTCACGATGTGGAGCTCTCCGCCTATTGAACTGTAGCCGTCTCCACTAGTGCCCAGAGGTTCTAGTGGATCGCCTATTCATGGGGGTCGTTTAGCTTAGGAAGGCCACGTAGAAGCATTGCCACAGCGGCGATATTCTGATTGGCCCAAGCAAACTATGGGGGATCGTTCCCCCTATCCATGGTGTTGCGTTGGACCCGACGGGTGCGACCCCGGGTGCCGCTCACTGGTTTGTGCGCATGGGGCACAGTGTGGTGCGCCGAGCGCGCTAGCGCAGTCGACTACTGGTTCAACTGTTATTGTCGTAGCTCCTCCCTGTGCTCCCGTGTGAGCTCGGGGTCTCCGCATGAGGGTCCGAAGTGGTGTGAGTCTGCAAGAACTATGTTACCATCGGTGGCTATCCCGGAGCATCCGCCATAGCCCACTCTCAAGACGGACGGTGGCTAGGCGCCATGTTGCCGATGCTAGAGCCATCACTCTCAACATTGTCATCCATGAGGTCGAGAAAATAGGTGGGAGCATAGCTCACCATCCCCATGAATTTAGACAAGAGAGGGGGCGGCGCCGGCATCCTTCGGAGCCCATAGGTGTACGCGTCCATGGGAGACGTGAGGCCGTAGGGGAACCAGTTGCATGTGCGTCACAGTGGGGACAACGGGGTCCCTCTGGATAATCGGCGAGAGATAGAGAATAGCAAGTAAATAATAGCATGTACATTACTCACAGCGGGGTTTGAGTAGAGAGTTTGCTCAGAATGAAGCGTAGATGCCATGTTGTTGAAGTTGTCGTGCGTCCCGGAGCCGATGGAGGGTGCCTCTCCAACAGGCGCCAGAACGAGTGCCTCCTCACGAAGGTCTAGTACGCCGAGCCGGTCGGTGATGAAGTCCAGACTTCCAAAGAGGAAGGCCTAGGATGGCTCGAAGACGAGTGGAACCCACATCCCAACAGGTGGGAGTGCGGGAAACTCTAGTGAGCCAAAGCGAGTCATATCGCCTAAGCCCGCCATGGCGAAGGTGGTGAAAAGTGGGCCATCCGATGACCAAAAAGTGTTGAACGTACAACGTCTTCCCCACGGACGGCGCCAACTGTTGGTGCAGAAAGTGACCAACACATAAATATTTGTAGTTTTGCCATATGTTGTGATCGAAGGTGGCCTAGCACTCAATGACACAAGGTTTATACTGGTTCAGGCAACGTAGCCTATGTCTAGTTTGAGTCGGTCGGTGACTTTATTCCTGAGCCGAGGTGCTCGAAGTTTGTAGTGGGGTTACAAACGAGAAGGAGAAAGATGGGGGGTACAAGAGATCCGGTCAGACTCCGATTGGAAGGGTCGAGAGCGACGGGAGCTCCACTATGAGCTAAGTGTTTGTGTGTATGCTCGTGGTTTGAACCTAGCGGTCCTGCTGTTGTGTAGTAGTGAACTTGGTCGATCTAATGAATCTCCCTGTTGGAAGAGAGTGCATCCCCTTTTATAGATGAAGGGGATGGCCTTACAAGTGAGAGGGAAAGAGTACGTTTGCTGCTAAGTCTTGCTTCCCATGCCGGAGGGTACAAGATGATGGTAGGCGCCCATAACACTGTTGGATGTCAGATGCACACTGGAGGGGTTTTACCATGTTCGCCTGGGACGGTAAATGTCGGTGCCCACAACACTGTCGATGCCCAGAGGCATGTGGGGGAGCCTTATCATATGGGAGTTAATGACGCCCACAATACAGTAGGGGAAAATGTCGGCACCTTCAAAACTGCTTGGGTTCTGTCGTGCTAGGGAGGTCGTAGGGTACTATTTCTATAGGTGTATAGGGTACGGTCCCTGGTATTGCGGCTTGACTCGTGTGCCCTGCCTTACTTTCTTCGTCCGTTTCCTGGTCCTTACCGAGCGGACGTCCCTAGTCGGTTGGTTCCAGTCGGCTCCGATCACGCCAGTCAAAGAAGAGTAGTGAGCAGGGGTCTGGCGCATCCCTAGTTGGAGATGCAGGTCGGAGTTGGAAGCGGTGTTTTGGCCTGGCCTTCTAGTTGGAGAGGCCATCTGGAGGTGGGCTGGAGACCGAAGCGAGCGCTCCGATCAGAGAGGTGGGCCGGAGTCAGAAATGGGGGTCGTTCCTCCTCGACCAGGCCTTCCAGTCGATGATTGGATCGCCCTTCTAGCCTATCATTTAGGTATTTGGGCTAGCCCATGAGTTGCGCATTGTTTGCAACATTGCCTGCTCGGCCGAGCCTTTGTTGGGAACCGATCCATGAGGGGCCCTAGGTTTATGAACCCGACAATAGCCATCCAAATAGCTAATTCTTGCTTGCATTAGAAAAATTAACAGGCCTGTAATTTACCGGTGTCTTGGACTAAACACCGGGCTTCCAAACATGCCCTTAAAGTGAGTGCATGCATACCTGGAGAGTGTATGTCAGCCACACAGATGTCCTGGAGTGGGCTAGGGTCAGAAGCAATGGCCTGAGAAAGTGACCAATACTCGAAAAAAACGAGGAGAAAGTAGGTGGCTAGAACCATCTAGTTTAATTTTTCGCTCGCTTTTATGATTGTGCCCTTCGAACTCAGCTATAGATAGCTGCTTGTTGAGTTTGCGTCTCTCTATTGATGCTTTGGGCATGGGGATGCATGGTGTGTTTATATAGGCAGCCACAATGGCAAGTGTGGAGACATGAACACGTTAATCTCCTACAACTTAAAAGAACAAAGCATGGACATCTTTTGGTGCGACATTTGTTTTGGTTCGTCCGTCTGCCGACCCTGTGCAATATCCTGCGCAATAGAAAAATAAACTTCCATCCCTACGATCCCCGCCTGCTTTGAAGGAAACAAATTGATCACCTGAGGCCACATGCATGGAAGGAAACAATCATGCATGGAAGGAAACAATAATCATGCATGGAAGGAAACCGTAACCATGCATGGAAGGAAACAATAATCATTTACTCTTTTTTCAAATAGTGGTCTTCATTTTGGAGCCCTTCATGCAGTTTAATAGTGGCTGGGGAGCTAGGCTTGCGAGAACTTACTCTTAATTGGGTTGCGAGCTAGGGATGTAGCACTTTCATGGGTGTCTTGGTTGAGTTCTACAATTGCCAAAAAATGATGGTGCTGATAAGATTGACAATCCTGTAACTCTTCAGTACCATTCTTTTTTTCAAAAAAAAGAGGGCAAATGCTACTTATGGTCGAATCCGTCTTTTTTTTGTTGTTTTGATTTGATTCCCAGAGCCCACATGTTAACTTTCAGATATGTTTGTAAAGAATCAAAAGGAGTTGGCCTATTGCCAATCTTTCTTGTTGTCTTTTTCATTCTTTATATTTATACTAGATAACGTGCCCGTGGGTTGCTATGGGATAACTAACAATTTATACTAAAAACACGCGGATTGTATGATAATATAACAATACTGTAAAAATTAAATACCAACGTTAAAGTGACATTTAATCTAAAAAGCAAAGTTTATGAATTTAACACAGTCATGGAGTGCGCGGCGTCGTAGGCTTACAAACTCTACTTTATAGACCTTTCCGTGATGCGGCTAAGATAATGTTTTATATTGGCAGGAAGAAATCTCTGATATCCATTTCTTTCATTGTAATCCATTTATCTGGACAATGTTTGAGGTGAGGGCATGGTTACAGTTTTTAGTAGCTTTGCGATATTGTCCGAAGCTATGAGATGATTGATGTCTTGCAATGATCCTTTCATTAATTTAGTTTTCTTTCTATGTTTAATTGTTTATTCAGTCTATTTTATAGGCATGCCCGTAGATAATGGATGACAAAATTCAAGCATCCATAATTTATCTCTTTGACTTTAAGCATGAGTTTTATTTTTATTTTTTAATTGATATATTGTCCTTTTGTTTTTACTGTAGCGTTAGCACGGGCATTCATGAAAAACGAAGATGTCTTTACACTATAGAAATCTTTCAAGAAGATCATGCATAGATTATTCTTGTATTGAATATTATATATATACAATCACCTAAATATTCTAATTAAACTATAAAATTTTGAATTAGGATACGAGGTAAGACATGCAAACAGATATTTCAAAACTACCTGTAGAGTCCAAAGAACTTAATAAATAAATCCTTCTGGAGGCAATGCAAATTCTCTCTAATCTTTCATTTGGTGTAGTTAGTATTATCATAGTACCCGCATGAATTCACAGGAAATAAATCGTGGACAAAACGTGAATATTTTTTGGTGCAACATTCTAATATGGGTCCATCATCCTGCCAATATCCTTGAGGCAGATCACATAAAGAATGAGAGTCCCTCTATGAGATTGCTCACAAGAGACTCAAACTTATATCTGATCATGGTAATGTTAAATTGCTTTGCATCAAAAGCATCAGAAATGATAAACGAGGACATAGGTTTTAGTATGCATAGTGGAGGAAAACTCAACCGTGGCCTTCTCAGCATCTTTTCTGAGCCTTTGTAGTGCTAACTTGTCCTTTCTCAGATAGTCAAGAGGTGCACCATAAAATTATGCACCACTAAAAAAATATCACCATTGGTTGCCTTGACCTAAAAAATATGTCAAAATTAAGAATTACAACACCTAATTCAACATCTTGAAACATACACTCAAGTAGATACCTTATTCTATAATATATGTTTATGTGGAATAGTCCTAAAGCCACACATATTTATACGGTGAGTAGAACATACTTTATTTTAAAATTTTATGAGAGATTTTTTAAGACATGCAGTATTATCCATGTGATAGGCACTAATATTTACATATATACTCGAACCTGTGTGTACAAGATTATATGGAGATGCAGAAGAACTTATTCATGGATTTATTGGCGCATGAAAGAAATGGATATCGAAGAATTCTTTCTGCCGATATAAAATATTATCTTAGCCATATCACGAAAAAGTCTATACAGTAGAGTTTGTGAGCTTGCGACGTCGCGCTCTCCGTGAGTATGTTAATTTCACAAACTTTGCTTTTTGAATTAAATGTCACTTTAACATCGGTATTTAATTTAACAGTATTGTTATCTTATTGTGCGATCCATGTGTTTTAGTACAAAAGATTTAGTTGTCCCGTAGCAATGTACGGACATGCTACCTAGTGTCTGAAAAAGTCCAAGTTCAACCTGCTGATGAAACAACACAATTAATTATCATATACTATATTTCTCAACATTTTCAAACCTACCTTGGTTTTAATATGTATTTTCACACGCATTACACTAACAAATCCTATGGGATCTCTTTGGAACGCGTATTCTTTCTTTTCATTTGTGTTTTTGGGTGGAAGGGTCATGCTTATTACCCTTTTAAAAGTAATTCTAAAATAATAGGAAGGAAACCATAAAATGGGTAATAATTACTATATTTATCTAAATTTTAACACAGGTAAATGAGTCCTTTTGGTATATATATATATATATATATATATATATATATATATATATATATATATATATATATATTATTGTTGATAGGGAGAGATGAGATTCGTTTTCTAGTACATCCGTACTAAACAAGAAAAATGGTAAGGTTCAAATGCATCCATCCTTCGCTCACATACGTATATAAATTAGAAAGATTCAACTACTCGCTAACAAAAGATAGAAACAGTCAACAGTGCGGAAGCCTCTCTATATATTAACACAGGCGTCGTCATGTATAATTAAGATTATTACTTTGCACGCCGATTATATAAGTATTTAACAATCTCCATGTGCCGTGTCGTAATTCGTGACCACTAGTTTTTTTTTTTTTTTTTTTTTTTTTTTTTTGAAATCTTCGTGAGCACTAGTGGAGTCATAGCAGATTCGTGTTTCCAGTGTTAACTTGGTCACCATCTTTTCGGGAGCTGACATACATGAATTAGTCGAGTGGAATGGTTCCGTACCAAGGCAGGGATGAACAGGTAAAACTGTAGCTACCGCACAGGCTTTCCTTTTGAGATAAATCAGGTGAAGCTTCCATCTATCGTTACAAGACCAAACCATCATCTGTTCTTCATGGTTTACCAGTGAGGCCATACCGTAAGCCTGCAACCTGCTATTCTACAAGACACTAGTACAAAAATAATTTTTACAGGTGGCTCTCATTTCTAATAGAGACGGACGACGACTAAGGAAACCGTTCCTAACCTTAGCGGGGAAAACTATAGCTAACGAACTGTCGCTGGAAATGAATTTTCAGGAGCAGTTCTATTATAATCAAGCCATCACTGAAAGTATATACATATTTTCAGGGATGGCCGGGTTAAAAGAACCTCCCCTGCAGACAACTAAGGAAACCGCTCGTAACCTTGGCGGGGAGCCCTGTAGCTAACGAACTGTCGCTGGAAATGAATATTCAGAAGCAGTTCTATTATAATTAAACCATCACTGAAAGTATATACATATTTTCAGGGACGGCCGACCTAAAAGAACCTCCCTGAAAATAAAATTTTCAAGGATGGTTACTTATGTCCACCGTCTCTGAAAATGGTTGATTTCTGGGGTTGGTTTTGTTAAATGCACAGTCCCTAAAAATTGATTTTCAAGGGCAGTTGACTAAGTCAATCTTCCTTAAAAATAGTCGTGGCACAAGTAAATTCATATCTTTTTCAAATGAAGTCGGATGAAGACAAAATTTATATCAAATTGTAGAGCTCGACTAAATCTAAAACTTTGTAGTTGATAAATTTTTTGATTGAGAGCATTTAAGTTCTCAGATTCTGAATTTCAATTTTTAACATTTTTCAGATGACCTTGGATGGAAGCACGCTCTATATCGATGTTGTAGTGTTCGACGAGATTTAAACATTTTTGTAGTAGAAAATTTATCCTTTTAAGATGATTTAAGAGTCAAAATATTGATTACAAGGGGAGGAGCCATTTTTTTACTAGAAGGGTGAAGCCCCTAAACATGGTTTCTCCGACTTCTTAGATGAAGCCATTACCAAGCTGGGCCAAACAAAGAAACAAATCAAGCTGCGTGCACTCGTGTATTTATAGAAAAATTTTCTGCAGTACCAAGGACAACACTAACAGATCTTAATGGTGTGAACCTGAAGATGAAACAACACAATTATCTTATTACTATATCAACCTTTGCAAGCCTACCTTGCTTTTGATATTTTCACACGCATTACACTAACCAGTCCAATGCCATCTCTTTGGAATGTGTATTCTTTATTTTCTTTTGTGTTTTTGTGCGGAAGGGTCATGCTTATTATCCTTTTAAAAATTACTTCTAAAAATGTTGGGAAGTAAAACATAAAATGGTTATTCCTAGCAAATACTTTATTTATGTACATTTTAACAGGGGTAAATGAGTCCTTTTTGACGGTGTGGTTTCTTAATTGTTGCTGGATAAAAGGTACTATTGTTGATATATGGTGAGATGATTCATTTTCTAATGCGTCCGTACTAAACAAGAAAAATGGTAAGGTACTATTGTTGATATGGATGGTGATAGTTGCGTAAACAAGAAAAATGGTTCAAAACACTGGTAGAGAACAGACCTTTGATCCTCGGCCAAAATGGGCTCTAGTCCTGGTATTTTTTTGCGCCTGGGACTAGAGATACCTTTAGTCCCGGTTGGTGGCTCCAACCGGGACTAAAGGTCCTCCCAACGGCTACTTGCGCCAGACAGAGGTGGTAGGGACCTTTAGTCCCGGATGGAGCCACCAACCGGGACTAAAGGTAGACTTTTACTCCCGGTTGGTGGCTCCAACCGGGACTAAAAGTCTCTACCACCTCTGTCTGGCGCAGGAGCCGTTGGGAGGGACCTTTAGTCCCGGTTGGAGCCACCAACCGGGACTAAAGGCCCCCCCTTTATATATCGGCCGTCTCCTTCTTCCTCCCCGAGCCTGAGCTCAGCACATTTTGAAGCTCACTGCACTAGTGTTCTTGCTTCCTCCCTCCATTGTTCCTCCATCCATTCTTCGATTCCTCCGTCGATTTCTTCGATTCCTCCATCGATTCTTTAGTTGTAAAGGTTACAAATCTCATACTCTCATTTTTCACCATTGTCTTATCTTATTTTGTTCACTATATATATATGGTTCTTTATTGTGGTTTTTTTTTCATTTGTAAGCAATTTGAGCTCAAAATCACTTCAAGCTTGCATATTTACATGAAGGAAGGTTAAAGTAGCTATTAAAAACTAGTATTCACCGTTCATTTGTAGCATGCATAGCACACTTCATTGTTTAGAGATATAGAGAATTTTAGAGTTTTTTAATTTTATTTATTTATAAAATGAAAAATTTATAGTGTATTAAAAAATGAGTATAGGGACTAGTGCCTCCGACTGGTATGACAGATGCAATGCAAGGCCGTGCAATAGAAAGCAAATCCGTTCTCTTTTGACGATACGCCCGAACAGCCAGGCCTGACAGATTTGGTGGTTGAACGGGTCCGTCGGCCGTCGCCGTGCGACTGTACGACAAAGACCGGTATCGATCGACCATAGTATTTTATTGTCCGGAGTCCGGTCCAGGGTGCAATGCAACGCAATGACAATTGACAATGCGTTGCTAGGTCAAAATATGGTCATTTCTATGGACTCCGCGACTAAACATTTTATTTTAACTTTTTATGAAATGAAAAACTTAGAAAATAGTTAGAAAATTATAGAAAATCCGTACTAGTTGAACTCGCGGACCGTGTTCAGCTCGGCGAGCATGTTCTCTGCCGAGCGATAACAGACATCAAGGAGGAGCTTTGATTCTACAAGGGAGAGCGGCAACGGTCGTGGAACACCGTGTTCCCTTCCTCATAGAATCGGAGCTCTTCCTTGACCAAGTACGGTGCCGTCCGGTGGAGAAATGCTTGCCGAGATGATCACATAAGCAAGGTCAACTAGTACGGATGGTTATTTATTAAAACATGTTTTTGAGCTATAAATCCTGCTGGCCATCTTCATCCTCCCCGAGTCCGCCCGAGAGCTTAAGTTCAAATTTAAGCAGTGTTCTTGCTCTTTCTCCATCCATTCTTCGATTCCTCCATTGATTTCTTCGATTCCTCCATCGATTCTTTGGTTCTAAAGGTTACCAACTTCATACTCTCATGTTTCATTATTGTCTTATCCCATTTTGTTCACTATATATATATATATATGGTTCTTTATTGTGGTTTTTTTCATTTGTAAGCAATTTGAGCTCAAAATCACTTCAAGCTTGCATATTTACATGAAGGAAGGTTAAAGTAGCTAGTTGAACTAGCGGACCGTGTTCATTTCGGTGAGCATGTTCTCTGCCGAGCGGTAACAGACGTCAAGGAGGAGCTTTGATTTTACGAGAGAGAGCGACAATGGTCGTGGAAGACCGTGTTCCCTTTCTCGTAGAATCGGAGCTCTTCCGTGGCCAAGTATGGTGCCATCCGGTGGAGAAATGCTCGCTGAGATGATCACATAAGCAAGGTCAACTAGTACTGATGGTTATTTATTCACACATCCCGATATCGTCGCAGTAGTCTGTCAATCACCGTACCCAAACGTAGTATATATATAAATATAAACGATAATCGATTGTTATGTGTGTACACTCCCATTCTTCTGTTAATTTGTGGAAATATCATGTGAATTACTTACCTGCCGCAGTAAAAGACGAGAACACAATGACCATTAAAAATATCATTGTTTAGAGATATAGATAATTTTATAGTTTCTTAATTTTATTTGTTTATAAAATGAGAAATTTATAGTGTATTAAAAAATGAGTATAGAGAGTAGATGGCAACTGCTTCTGGGTCCTCGGCCTCTCATGGGTTTCCAAAGCGACTTAGGCCGGGCCTCCCCCTCATTTCATGCGGCAAGTGTCGTGATGAGACGAAGATTGTGATGGAGTACCGAGTGAAGAAGGAGGGTCCCAACAAGGATCATATCTTCTACAAGTGTCCGGATCGCAATGTGAGTTATTTTATCATATTTAATGATTATGGTTAGTTTATACCTATTTTCATGATGGTTGTGATTAAAGTTCTAATGTTTTGTTTTAATTTCAGTGGGATGGTAGTGGACGATGTTCAGGCTTCTACTAGGAGGAAGAGTATGTTGAACTCGTGCAAAAATATCTTGCACAACAGGCAGATATGGCGGCTAATGAGGCAGTGATCCAGTCGAAGAAGCCCAAAGATGTTGCATAATCAGGGGATCTGTCTGTTTTAGTTGAGATTGGTCGTGAAATCCTTGTGCTCCTGAAATGTATTTTAGCTTTAGTTCTTTTAGTGGTAGCTGGGATTGTCTACATTGTAGCAATGCTTTCATAAATTTGTACCTTTTGTGGTGGCACACATGTTGTATAAATAATTAATTATGATCTAGGTTTTAATATGGTATTTATGTCATGTAATGCAGATGAGCCGGCATTGGATGTACAATGCTGATCGCCGCTCCCAAGAGTTCATTGACGGCGTGCATTCTTTGTTACGTGAGGCCGAGGCAAACAAACGCGATGGTTTCATGTGCTGCCCATGTGCCATATGTAAGAATACGGTGGAATATCCTTGCTTAAGGACTCTTCATTCACACTTGTTCAAGTCGGGTTTCATGCCAAACTATATTTGTTGGACGAAGCACGGAGAAACCGGCGTTGTAATGGAAGAAGGTGAAGAAGAACAATGGGACGACAATGATATTATTCCCGATGGTGCATGCTTCAATGATATTGCAATGGGAGAAGCTGAAGAAGAGGTATCCACAGAAGATGAGCCTGCTGATGATCTTTGTTAGGTCATTCGTGACGCACAAAGAGAATGTGAAAGTGAAAAGGAGAAGATCAAGTTCGAGCGGATGCTAGAAGATCACAACAAATTGTTGTACCCAACTTGTGATGCAGGGCAGAAAAAGTTGGGAACCACACTAGAATTGCTGCAGTGGAAGGCAAAGAATGGTGTATCTGACAAGGGATTTGGAGAGTTACTAAAAATCTAAAAGAAGATGCTTCAAAAGGACAATGAATTGCCCGCCACTACCTACGAAGCAAAACAAGTTGTCTGTCCTATGGGGCTAGAAATTGAGAAGATACATGCATGTCCTAATGACTACATCCTATACCGTGGCAAAGAGTATGAGAAATTGGATGCATGCCCGATATGCCATGCATCGCAGTATAAGATTAGGCGAGATGACCTTGGTGATGTTGAGGGTGAACGTCCGCGGAAGAAAATCCCTGCCAAGGTTATGTGGTATGCTCCTATAATACCACACTTGAAACGTCTGTTTAGAAACAAAGAACATGCAAAATTGTTGCGATGGCACAAAGAAGACCGTAAGGTAGACAATATGTTGAGACACCCTGCTGATGGGTCCCAGTGGAGAGCAATCGACAAAGAATTCACGGAGTTTGCAAATGACGTAAGAAACTTAAGGTTTGCTTTAAGTACAGATGGTATCAATCCTTTTGGAGAGCAGAACAGTAGTCATAGCACTTGGCCTGTTACTCTAAGTATCTGCAACCTTCCTCCTTGGTTATGCATGAAGCGAAAGTTCATTATGATGCCTATGCTCATCCAAGGCCCGAAGCAACCTAGCAATGACATCGATGTGTACCTGAGACCACTTATTGATGAACTTCTCATTTTGTGGAATAAAGAAGGTGTACGTGTGTGGGATGAGTACAAATAGGAACACTTTGATCTGCGAGCATTGTTGTTCGTAATAATCAATGATTGGCCTGCTCTAAGTAATCTTTTAGGACAGTCAAACAAGGGATATAATGCATGCACACACTACTTCGGTGATATTAGAGGTGTATTCTTGAAAAAATGTCGAAAGGTCATGTACCTTGGCCATCGTCGATTTCTTCCTACAAATCACCCCGTAAGAAAGAAAGGCAACCATTTTAAAGGGAAGGCAGATCACCTGACCAAGCCTCGCAACCGAACCGGTGAGTATGTACTCGATATGGTCAATGATGTGAAAGTCGTCTTTGGAAAAGGACATGGTAGCCAACCTATTCCGAATGACGCTAACGGTCACACACCCATGTGGAAGAAGTCCATATTTTGGGACCTACCCTATTGGCAAGTCCTAGAGGTCCGCAGCTCGATCGACGTGATGCACCTGACAAAGAATCTTTGTGTGAACCTGCTAGGCTTCATGGGTGTGTATGGAAAGCCTAAGGACACATTTGAAGCACGATAGGACCTGCGTTGTTTGAGAGAAAGAGACAACCTGCATCTAGAGAAGATAGATGATGGACGCCATTACTTACGTCCTGCCAGCTACACTCTAAGCAAAGAGGAGAAGGAATCATGTTTGAATGCTTAAACAACATCAAGGTACCATCTAGATTCTCCTCGAATATAAAGGGTATTATAAATGTGCCAGAGCAGAAATTCTGTAACTTAAAGTCCCATGACTATCACGTTCTCATGACGCAATTACTTCTAGTTGCATTAAGAGGAATTCTACCTCCAAATGTATGTCTAGCCACCATGAAGCTATGTGCATTCCTCAATGCAATTTCTCAGAAGGCAATTGATCCAACTGATCTAGCTAAACTATAGAATGATGTGGTTCAATGTCTCGTCAGCTTTGAGTTGGTGTTCCCTCCTTCCTTCTTTGATATCATGACACACCTCCTAGTTCACCTAGTCAAGGAGATTTTCATTCTCGGTCCTATGTTCCTACACAACATGTTCCCCTTAGAGAGATTCATGGGAGTCTTGAAGAAATATGTTCACAACCGTGCTCGCCCAGAAGAAAGCATCGCCAAGGGCTATGGAACAGAAGAGGTCATTGAGTTCTGTGTTGACTTTATTCCCGACCTTGACTCGATTGGTGTTCCTGAATCAAGACATGAGGGGAGACTAAGCAGAAAGGGGACACTAGGGAGGAAAACATATATTAGTACGGAGGATGATTATTTCAATAAAGCGCACTACACAGTTCTATAGAACTCCTCTTTGGTAGATCCGTATATTGAAACACACAAGGATCTCTTATGATCCGAGTTTCTAGGGAAGACTGAAGCTTGGATTACGCGTAAGCACATGGAAACTTTCGGCGGTTGGTTGCGAAAAAAATGTCAAGGTGATGAGAGCATCCATGAGCAACTGTATTTATTGGCTATGCAACCATCATGGCATATCGTAACATACAAAGGGTACGAGATAAATGGGAACATATTCTACATAGTAGCCCAAGATAAAAGGAGTACCAACCAAAACAGTGGTGTCTGCATAGATGCCACAGACCCGAATAGGAATAAGCAGACATATTATGGCCGCATAAATGAAATATGGGAACTAGAATATGCTCCTACTTTGAAGATCCCATTGTTCAAGTGCCTATGGGTCAAGGTGACCGGAGGCGGGGTAACAGTAGACAACGTGTATGGAATGACAACAGTAGACCTTAGTAATATTGGGTACAAAGACGAACCATTCGTCCTTGCCAAGGATGTGAATAAGGTGTTCTATGTCAATGATATGTCTACCAAACCAAAAAGAGGGAAAAACGATAATGACTCAACTAAAGAGCCAAAGCGTCATATAGTTCTTTCAGAGAAAAGAGTCATCGTGGGAATTGCGGACAAGTCGGACATGTCAGAAGATTATGAAAAGTATGACCGAATTCCGCCCTTCAAAGTGAACAAAGACCCTAGCATCTTGGTAAATGATGAGGGCACTCCATGGTTACGACGCGATCATAACCAAGGGACATACATAAAGAAGAAGTTCACTGTTGTGCCCACTTGATGATATAGTGATTTAATGTAGTGTGTGTTTGAGATATTATGTAATAATTGTGAATTCCGATGTTTATTATGTCGTGTTTCAAATTAAATCAAATTAGGATATTGAGTGATGAAAAATTAAAATATTAACGTTAAAATGATGTGAAAACAAATTTCCTGTCCAAAACCAATAGTTTTAATAATTTTAATTAAACACTACATTTTTGCATTAACGAAATAAAAAATATTAGTTACATTATGTTTTATAATTATAACAAAAAATAAAAAAAGTTAGGTTATACATTTTTCCTATGTGCAAAAAAGAAAAAGAAAATCCATATTTTTAACAAAATAATTTTATACCTTTTATTTAATTTACTATGTATTTAACAAGAAAATCCATATTTCTATTAAAAAAATTTGCTCAAAACAGGCGGGAAACGAAACTGCAGGCCACCTTTACTCCCGGATGGGAAGCCCACCCGGGAGTAAAGGTGGGCTACAGTTTCGTGGCTCGCCAAAAAACCCTTTACTCCCGGTGCGTGTTACCAACCGGGAGTAAAGGTATACCTTTACTCCCGGTTGGTAACACGCACCGGGAGTAAAGGGACCTTTACTCTCGGTTGGTAATACGTACCAGGAGTAAAGGACCTTTACTCCTGGCTGGTGGCTGGCATCGGGAGTAAATCTCCCAGGTATATAACCGCCAGTGCCAGGTGCAGATCGATCCCCTCCTCTTCTTCCTCATCGAACACCGCCGCCCTTTATCTTCTTCCTCGCGCCACCGCCGATTCGTCTTCCCCTGCGCATCAGCCCGCCCCCATGACACCGGAGCCCGCGCCGCGCCTCGTGCGGCCCTCCACCGCTGACGACCTCGCGCCGATGACCTCGTGCAGCCCGACCTCCATCGCGCGTGCCCGTGGCCCTCCACCACGCCTGCCCAAGGTGAGAGTTCTCTCAGCTTTCGTCGTGCATGGTGAAACGGCTTCAGTGAGGGCCCATGCATGGTTGGGGTCTTTTGCTGCTTGCTGCCGTCGTCTTGGGGGCATGCCATGGTTGTCAGTTTCAACAATGGCGTCTTGGGGCAACGGCATGCCATGGCTGCAGCGAATCATTTCCTTGAAGCATGCCACGTGCAAGTTAACAGCCTTGCCGTCCAAGTGGATGTGGTACCTGTATGCCTAGAACCTACTCCGGCGGCCCTTGTTGTCTCCAGAAGTCACACAGTGGCAAATCTCGCGATGCCTTCCAGTGGAGCTCTAAGGCTCGACCGTCGTGGACAATGCGTTCTGGCAGTGTGGCGCAGCCCTGGTGGATGTCGAGGTCTTGTTTGAAGTAGTGGTAGACGTAACTTAGCTAGCTAAAACTTGCAACATCACGACATCACGCACCGACGACACCGCCCCGGCCCACCTCACGTTGTCGTCGTCAGCACACCGGCCCGCCTCACGTCGTCGTCAGCACACCGGCCACTGCGCTGACACATATATATACGTCATTTGTATTCATATGCATGTATATATACGTCGCGGAGCACCGCCGCCCTCGTTCGCCTATGTGTTTCTATGTATACGGCGGAGCACCGCCGCCCTCGTTCACCCATGTGTACAAACATATATACGGTGGAGTGGAGCACCGCCACTCTCGTCACACCGCCCTCTCTCGTGGCCTAGTCGATCAACATTCGTATTACGTGTCGGCATAAGATATATTGTAGTTAATAAAGTGACCATGTTTAGTTTAAGATATATGATGAATGACTACATGGTTCACATGGTACATAGGATCACAACATCACGCACCGACACCGCCCCGACCCGCCTCAGGTCGTCGTCGTCAGCACGTCGGCCTGCCTCATGTCGTCGTCGTCAGCACACTGGCCACCACGCCGACACGTATATATACGTCATTTGTATACATGTATATATACGTCATGGAGCACTGCCACCCTCGTTCGCCCATGCGTTTCTATGTATACGACGGAGCACCGCCACCCTCGTTCACCCATGTGTACAAACATATATATGGCGTAGTGGAGCACCACCACTCTTGTCACACCACCCTCTCTCGCGGCCTAGTCGATCAACATTCGTATTATCATTATCGTTAACGCTAAACAACCACACCAGGGCAAATTGCGTCGGTGACTAGGGCGAACCGCGTTGTTGATGTCACCGACGTGGTTCACCCTAGTCACTGACGCAATTCGCCCTCGGCCGTTTATGTATAGCCCTAATTTGCCCTAGTACCGACGCAGTTCGCCCTAGTGTGGTGAATTGCATCCGTGACCGAGGGGCAAGATTTAATAATGCATATTGTTCGTAGATTTTACGCATGTAAGCAAAGATTTGACGTACTATATATTGGTTTTGTTTTTTGAAGCTAGATGGCCGACCCGAGAAACATGGATGAGGAGGAGTTGATGATGAATTTGATCAACACTGGCACTCAAGTTGCCGGCGATGATGGTGCTAAAAATAACTTGCAAGAGGATGCAGATGATGGGAGTCAGTACTTAGCTCTTGAACAAAATGAGCAACAACATATTAGCCAAGTATATATTTTTTTATTATTAGCTATATATATTATCATATGTCTTATGTGTGCTCATGACATTAAAATAATGTTTATGTTTTGTAGCCCTCTCGATTGACATCAACAACTACAATGAAGAGTAAAAATGTTCAAGATCCCAAAAAGCCATTGGAGGGCCGCCTCATCATCTCGGAGTTCAATGTGGATACAGGCGAACCGGGGGGGGGGGGCAAATAAAACGAAATTCGTGCACCACTGTGGTTACCTTGTATGGGACTGGCTCCCGATCAGTACCCGCGAATGGAAGAAGAAGACCAATGCTCCTCATATCAGTTTTGTCTCCGATCGTGACAAGTCGTTAATTTGGAATGATGTCTTGGAACATTTCACGCTCCAAACAGATGGTTATGGTGATATAATAGATGGTGATGAATTGAAGGAGCGAGTTAGGGATTGGGCAATGAAGAAGATGGCCACCTAGTTTTAGACTTGGAAGAAACACCTATACACGACGTATGTCAAGAAGAACATAGCACCAGATTTTACTGTCCCAGGCCTGATCTCAAAGCAGAGGCCCTATTGGGATGAGTTTGTACAGTACAAGACGTCAGAAGAGGGTGTGAGTCGGGTGATAAAGAACCAACATAATGCCCAACAGAAGACATACCACCATAACTTGGGATCAGGTGGCTACTCGACTGCCATGAAGAAGTGGAATAAAATGGAAGCAGACCTTCTTGCCAAGGGTATCACACCAGAATCACTCGAGTGGGGAGAGCATGCAAAGAATTGGTTTTTCGCTCATGGGGGAACACTGGACCAGGAGACAGGGAAGTGCATTTATGGCGCAAGACTGCAAGAAGCAGCAAAAAGATTGTTTTATGCTCAGAGAGCTACTGCTAGTGGTACGTTCAGGCCCAACAGAGAGAAGGATGAACTGACATACGCCATCAGGACTATTGAACACGGTGGTCGAACTAGAGGCAAAGGAAGTGTCTCGTGGGAGCATGGATTCCCTCAGGACAGACCTTCCTACAAAAGCCGTCAAAGAAAGAAGGAAGAAGAGGCACAGCGGCTCTAGAGGTTGGAGGAAGCGGTGCGTGAAGCATAGGAGCGGGAAAAAAACCTTGAAGCGAGAATGCAGGAGGAAATCAGAAGGCAAGTGCAAATAGCAGTGAGTGCAAGCAAGCAGACATCAGAGCCAGGAATCAACATTAGCCAATCTGTTCAGTTGAAAAGCAGCTATGCTTCCATAGAGATACCAAATCAAGGGGACACATGACTGCGCTTCCCTATGGATGACGTCACTGAACCTTTTACATCGTGTGAGCTACACATTCCGAAGGGGAATTCCACAATCAAGGTGGCTATCGGTCTTGTTAATCCTATCGACCGAACCAAGACACCAAGGATTCATGGGAATATAATCCAAGAAGGATATGCTACCATCTTGGTAGATAAAGCTGAAAAAGGTTTTAGTGATTTGCCTCTTGACATTCCTGGAGGTGATGGCGAGAAGACTCTAGGAGAAGCAGAGAAGACATTCATTCTATGGCGCAAGCACTACATCATCATTCCTGGGATGTCGCCTCCACCTCCTCCTGAACTACCTCACCATAGGTGCAGATGAAAACACTACATCATTAATTTATATTGGCTTAAATAATTAACAATCTGCTCATAATAATATGTCATTCCTTTTTTGTAGCAGATCCTCCCCCAACCTAAATCCAATTGTTCCATCGCCAGATCATCATAGTGCTCTGTACGATGACAATGTGTTGGAAGGCGAGGCTGCATCCACACCATCTCTAAGGAGGTCTCCAATGCCGCAGCCGCCACCTCCAAGGAGGTCTCCAACGCCGCTGCCACCACCTCCAAGGAGGTCTCCAATGCCTCCCCTGCCCCGCCTACCAAGAAGCCAAGTACTAGCAAGAGGTTAGCCCTGCAAACAAAGAACCAGTCCCCGCTGACAAAGAAAGCCACCGTGAAACCAAGGGCTATTCCCAAAATAATATCTGAACAGAAGGAAGAAGTAACTGATGCATATAAAAAAGATATGTCCAGTCTCTATGACAAACTTAAAAAGAATCAAGAAGCAAGGAGAAACCCGGAGAAACCGTACTTCTTCGTAGCTCCAGATATTCTAAGAAAAAATGTGGCTCTTACCAGCAACAATAGCGGGAATCTCATAAGTCGTCCAAATCAACGTTAACGGACTACGACCGCACTCTCACCAAGTCAATTGAGGCGGCATAGAAAAAGAAGTGGACAGGGAAAGGAGTTGCACAACTCGGACAACAATCGCACCAATCAGTCCCCACGCTAGTTGTTGGTAATGAATATGGTTCGAATTTAGGATTAATGCATCAGGCAAACATACCTCCGGATGTCGATTTGGATCACCTTGGTGAATTTATTGATGAGACTGGTCTCGACCTTTACCAGATGTTTGGTGATGGAAACATTGAGAGTGCAGCGGAGGTTGATATTTGGAAGAAAAAATTTGTACTAGGCCAGAGTCTATACAACCCTCAAGCCTTATGTGATCTGGGGACGCAAATGTACCTGCTAAACAAGTGGTACATGCAGGCGTCTACCGGTGGAGACTTCTGCATTGGTGTCAGAATTAGACACGAACATTGGTTCTGTGGCGATGATGTTATGTATGTTGACTTTGTAGAATTTCATCAACTATGCCACCTGATGTCTCTAGACAAAGTTATCATTAGCTGCTATTGCCTGTAAGTAATAATTCTTTTGATCTATTATTAAACTCATCATATGTGTGTATATGCATATAAATTATCCTAACAAGTACTATATATATGCAGATTTACAATGACAGAGCTCAGAAAGGAAGGCTGCAATGAAATTGGTTTTGTTGATCCCCATATAGTATTCAAAGACCCAGTTACTTCAAAGACTAATTGGAAGTCTGAGTCAGAGAGTAACCTCATGAACTTCTTAGTGAACCAACGCCACAAGAAGGATATACTCTTTTCCTACAACTTCAAGTGAGTGTTAATATTGTCGATCATCCTTAATGGCTCATATGTTGATTCTAGTTAATTAATGAGTGTTATGCGTTATATCCTATAAATACATGCAGCAATCACTGGATATTGATGGACATCGATCTGGTGAAAAGTCACTTGATAATCTATGACTCCATGAAAAAACCACAAGAAGACTACCAAGATATGATAGATATTATCCAGAGGTAATTTTGGTATCTCTAGCAACTATATATACACACAAACATGATGATTAACTATATCTGATGATGTGAAAATTTTTTTATTGGGCAGTGTTTGGAAAACCTTTATTGAGAAGCAACACATGGGAAAATGCAAAGGGCCACTGAATGTAATCCCTTTGAAAGTAAGTCCCCTAAATCGCATCATCTTTATTAATTAAACATATAGCTTTCACCGGATCACCAGATTGGATGACAAATCTTTTTCTCGTAAAGTGGTGTCTGAGGCAGGAACAGGGGAACAACTACTGTGGTTACTATGTTTGCAAGTTTATCAAGGTGGTCTCCCAAAGAACTCCTACAGAGAGACTCAAAGTACGTTAAAAATACACTATATATTCATTTAATTATTATTATTGATTGTGTTACTATGTCTTTATATATATATATATATGTATGTACATATATTAATTTATTTTCCTTTAATTCAAACATGTAGGCTCAATGGTTGGAGGAAAAGGTCATACGACAAGACCAAATCAAAGCAATTCAAGAGTCTATAGCCGGATTTTTTAATGAGCAGGTCATCGATTCCAAGGGCGAGTTCTACTTCGACCCAACACTGCCATGGAAGCCAAGTTAGAGGATGAGAGGAAATTTGTAATATCACAACAACTGTAATGCAATCTTTTGTAATATATGCACATGAAATAATATAATGTAAAATACACATATGCATGCATGCATGTAAATATATATATGATGCATATATATATATATATATATATATATTTCTATGCTTGAATTGTGTGATTTAATACGTTCATTGTGCTTGAACCGAAACATACTATACGCGCGTATAAATGTATAATTAGCAGCGTACAATATAACTTCGAAAACCTATTTTGAAAAGAAAACAAAAAAAAAATAAAAAGAAAAGAAAAAAGAAAAATACATTTAGTCCCGGTTCGTATTACCAATTGGGACTAAAGGGTGCCGGCCATCGTGGTATGTCAGGAGGCACCTTTAGTCCCGGTTGGTGTTACCCACTGGGACTAAAGGTCTCCCTTTAGTCCCAGTTCCTGACCCGGGACTAAAGGACCCCCCTTTAGTCCTGGATGCTTACTCCTGGGTGGGGAACCGGGACTAGAGGGGGTTCCCCACTGGGAGTAAAGCTCTGTTCTCTACCAGTGAAAGCTCCACATTCATGCTTGTGCTCACAAACCTATACCTATAGAAACAGAAAGGGTCAACTCCTCGCTCACAAAAGATAGAAAGAGTCAATAGTGCAGAAGCCTCTCTCTTTCTCTATATATGTTAACATATGCATCGGCACGTACAATATCTTTACTTTGCACCTCGATTATATAAGTATTTAACAATCTCCATGTCGTCATTCGTGACCACGTTGAGTCATAGCAGATTCATGTTGGATTCCAATGTTTGCATGGTCACCATTTTTTCAGAAGGTAAGATACATGAATTAATCAAGTGGAATACTTCCGTAGGTACCAAGGCGGGGACCAACTGGTATAAGTCTTCCTAACTCATGCCTCCGTTCTATTAAGCTGAGTGATTAGCTATTGTCACTTATGTGCTCAACAGACACTACTACAGAATGGACTTGTTGTCCCGGGCGGTAACAGCCTTTAGTCCCGGTTACCGCGCCGGAACAACGATCCCGGGACTAAATGTGAAACCTTCAGTCCTGGGTCATCGAGCCGGGACTAAAGAGGGACCTTTAGTCCCGGTTAGTGTTACCAACCGGGACTAAAGGCCCTCCAGCCGAGCAAATGTGGCCGCACCCTTTAGTCCCGGTTGGTAACCCCAACTGGGACTAAAGGTTCCTTTTCTTTTTCTTTTTTTTTGTTTAATTTGTTTTCAGTTCAGTTACACATATTTGTTTAATATATAATATGTTTTTATGTACGTATTCTACGCTGCTAATATAAATACACGCACGCATATAATTACATCTAATTCTCATCCCGAGCATTATTATATTCGAATAAAGTATGAAACTATATATATTATAGATATATATGTATATATACAACACTTTCATAATCTTGTTCTCGAAAATAACGATATCAATAAACATTTAATTTACATCATTAGTTCCTTAGATCAAAGTAGAACTCGCCGTTGGGATTTAGCACTTTTTCTAGAAGATATCCTGCTATTGACTCTTGAACTACTTTCAGATGGTCTTTTTGCATGACCCTTCGTTTCAACCATTCAGTCTTGCATTTGAAATAAAAGGAAAAATATTAATACATATATATATATATATTCATTTAAAAATAAATAAAAAATTGATATATAGTACTCTGAGGACATCTTCAGGAGTTCTTCTTATGTATGCAGTGATAAATTCACAAACGTAGTATCCACACAAGTTATTACCTGGTTTCTGCCGCAAACACCACTGTACGAGAAGAAGATTATTCTCATCATCTCACACGTAAATTGAAGTACGATATAGTAATTAAACACGTGGGGAAGTATATATAGTAGAACTTACTGGTATTTCAACTACATTAAGTAGTGCCTTGCAATCCTTGCGGTGTTGCCGAATAAACTCTTTCCAAACCCTGTGCGACCAATAATGTACGATCATTAATAAATTATGGCAAAGTCTATTCAATAATAGTTGTGCGCGAGAGATCAAAATTACCCCTGGATAATGTCTATCATATCTTGGTATAGTTCTCGCTCTTTTCTCAATGAGTCCAAGATTACTAACTGACTTGAGTTTAACTCAATGACAATGAGTATCCAGTGAAACCTGCATTGGTTTATACACACACGTACATGCATATAAGTTGTATTGATATTACATAAAATGTGTAGACTACATTATTATTAACACTTACTCAAAGTTGTATGGGAAAAGTATTGTTGTCTTGTCATGCTGCTTCACGAAGAACTTCATGATATTCGTCTGTGCTTCAGATACCCAGTGGTCCTTGACAATAATATCGGTTTTGAATACGATATAAGGATCAATGAAGCCAACACTGGTGTCTTGTATTCTTTGGAGTTCTGACATATGGAATCTATATATAAATATAAGTTACATGTGAGGATAATTATATACACGTACGCATGGAAGTGAGTTTATTAAATAAAAGTAAGAATCACTTACAAACAAAAGGAGCTAATGATTGATTTGTCCAGAGCGTCCAAGTGGAATAGTTGATGCAATTCTTCGAAACTAATATGTAAGATGTCATCTCCACGGAAGTAATGATGGTCTCTAAATCTGACAAAGATCCACTGCTCAGCCCTGCCACACGCCTGCATGTACCACTTGTTGAGCAAGTACATTTGCGTACCTAATTCATTTAGAGCCGCAGGGTTGTACAGACTTTTGCCAAATTTATAAGTCCTACAGGTATCAACTTCTAGGTTCTGGATTGGAGCTTTGCCCATCACTTGATCCAAGGTTAAACCAGTTTGTTCAAAAAAATCATTAAGGTCTTGAACCGACACTTCTCCAGAGTTGTCTGGTCGATAGACTTCTATGTTGGAACCATATTAATTAGCAACAACAAGATTTTGCATTGGTTGCTTCTGTTGTCCGAGCTGTGGGACATCCTTCCCTGATGCTCTTTTCCTTTTCTTATGTGCATCATGTGACTTCACGAGGGAGCAGTCATAGTCTGATAGTGGCGGTGGCTTACGAACTTCAAGTATCTTTTTCTTGTGAGCTTCGACCTTCTGCCTCAGCTGATCTCGTGGTATGTAAAAGTACGACTTCTCCTTAAGCTTCGCTTGTCTCTGGTTTTGGATATCTATAAAAAATCTTTCACTTTTTTGTCTTCTTCAGCTGCTATTTGCTCATCAATCTTTTCAGGAAGTATTTCTTGAGAAATAACTCTTTTTTTGGGGGTCTTCTTTGCCATCAGGACCTTAGACGTCTTTGTAGTGCGTCGCTGTGGAGGTGGTGGGGGCGGTGTTGGAGACCGGCATGGAGGCAATGAGGCCGGTGTTGGAGTCCGGCATGGAGGCGTTGGAGATCGTTGTGGAGGTGGTGGGGCCGGTGTAGGAGTTGGAGATCGTTGTGGAGGCGATGGGGCCGGTGTAGGAGTTGGAGATCGCCATGGGGATGAAGTCGTCTCGCCCCCCGCGACACTGTGATGAGATGGGGAATGAATGATTGGGCTAGGCTGGGGGGAGACCCTGCTACAAAAACAAGTTGTGGTCAATTATTTTTGAAGCCAATATAAAATTATGGAAAATAATATTTCATTCACTATCATTTGTACCTAGGGTGAGGTAGGGGAAGCGGTGGCGCCCCAGGAATGATGATGAAGCATTTGCGCCATTGAATAAATGTCTTCTCTGCTTCTCCTAGTGTCTTCTCCCCATCACCACCTTCAATGTCAAGAGGAACATTGCTATAACCTTTGAGCACTCTATCAACCGAGATGCTAGCATATCCAGGTTGAATAACTGACCCATGGATTCTTGGTGTCTTCGTTCGGTCTATTGGAGATACAACCCCGACAGCCACCATGATTGATGCATTATTACCATCTGGAATGTGTAGCTCACATGTTGTTAGAGGCTCGGTAATGTCATCAACAGGGAAGCGCAACCCAGCATCACCTTGAATAACTGGCAGCTCTATGGAAGCACAACTGCTTTTCATCTGACCAACGGGGCTAATGGTGACTCCCGGTGTCGATTGCATTTGACTCATTGCTAGCTGGACTTGCCTCTTGATCTCCTCCTGCATTCTTGCCTCAAGAGATTTTTCTCGTTCACGTGATTCAAGCAATGCTTGTCGTGACTCATTAACAAATTGCTCCAATACACAGATTCGGTCTGTCTCCTCATCCTTCTTTCTCTGACGGCTTCTGTAGGTATCCTTGTCTGCTGGGAATGCTTGTAGCCACGGAACCACCCCATAGCCTCTTGTTCAACCACCGTGTTCAGGATTCTCTAGGGCATATGTCAATTCATCCTTTTCTCTATTGGGCTTGAAAACACCACTATTAGCTTCTTCCCTAGCACGAGCTAGTCTCTGTGTTGCTCTCTCAATTTTTTATCCGAAAATTAGCTTGCCAGTGTCTGGGTCTAGGCTTCCCCCATGAGCGTAGAACCAATTCTTCATGCATTGAGGCCAGTTCTTCTCTATTGTTTCAGGTATGATTCCCTTGGTAGTAATCTCTGCTTCTAGGTTCTACCACTTGGGAATAGCACTCCTATAACCACTTGATCCCATGCGATGATGGTATTGCTTCTATCGGGCATTCTACTGATTCCTCATCACATGTTCCTCACTCTCTTGAGATGTCTTGTATTGTACGAAGTCATCCCAATGGGACTCCAACTTGACAAACGCCTTAGCATTGAAATTCAGCGTTTCATTCTTCAAGATAAACTTTTTATACAATGTCTTCTTCCAACTCTGGAATAATGTTGCCATCTTCTTCATTGTCCAATCCCTCACTAGCTCCTTCAAAGCATCATCTGCTTGTAATGTGAAATGCTGAGTGATATCTCTCCAAGCTAGGTTCTTGTCATGATCAGATACAAAACTAACATTAGGAGCGGATATCTTCTACTTCCATTCACGAGCACTAACTAGGATCCTATCCCTTACAATGAACCCACATTGATTGACATTTGTCTGAGCATGTGGTCCCAATGGTTTGCTGGTATCGGTGTCAAATTCTGATATTATGAAACGGCCCTCTAATGGCCTTTTTCGCCCTTGGACTTTCCTACTCTTGCCGGTGGTTGATGTAGATCTAGAGACCGGCTACATGAGTAGAAACACAACGATTAACAACAAATATACGTACGCATGCATCTATAAGAGATGATAGATAATCGAATATACCTCGCTAGTATTTTCTTGCGCGACAATTTGTTGATCTTCAACCACCGACATATTCAGGATATCATCATAATCAGCAAAGTACTGACTCGTGTCATCTACATCCACATTGGTGCCAGCGTTGATAATATTCGCCATTATGTCATCATTCAAGTTATCATCCGGAGCAGCCATTTGTATCTTCAAGATAACACATAGATAGAATTACTATGGCACATAACATAAGTACATGTTATAACACATATAGAATTACTAAATCCAATTAAATATAATAACACATAATATTTCATAAGGATAAACAATAATAAGGTATAGGCTTTGGAATCGAATAAAAAACACTTTCGATCCAAAAAACATGGAAATAAGTACATGTATATATACATATAGAATGATACAATTTTCTCTCTCCCTCTCTCAACACATAGAATAAGTGCATATGTATATATCTCTAGATATGCATGTGATAACACATAGAATGTCTCTCTAGATACAATTTTCTCTCTCTCTCAACACATGGAAATAATTAAGTACATGTATATATACACATAGAAATAATTAAGTACATATATATGTATACATATAGAATCTCTAGATAGAATTAATTACTAAATCTAATTAAACCTAACATATATACATAGATAGAATTTTACTAAATCAAAATTAAATCTAACACATATAGAGAGAGATAGAATAATAATTACTAAATATATCAAAAACTATAATAAAAACTATCTAAATAAAGTACTAATTAAATTTTAATACATTTAAATCTAATTAACATATATCAAAAACTATCTAAAAACTAAGAATAAACTACTAATTAAATTTTAATACATTTAAATCTAACATATATATCAAACACAACCTAAAAAACTATCTAAAAAAACTATCTAAAAAGTATCTAAAAAACTATCTAAAACAGGCTATGGATGCATGGCCATGCATGCAAGGCGGCTGGGCATGCTGGCCGGCCACGGGGCCGAGCAGAGCCACGCGAGGATGACGTACGGCGGAGACTCGACAGCCGCCGGGCAGGGCTCAATGACGACGGCGGCATGGGCGCGGCAGAGACGACGATCGAGGCTGGGCAGGGGTAGACGACGACGACGGCGCGCGCGGGTGCGGCAGAGACGACGAGATCGATTGTAGATCGAAAAGAAGAAGATGAACCGGTCGATATATATAGGCTAGGACCCTTTAGTCCCGGCTTGTAACACCAACCGGGACTAAAGATCCTTTAGTCCCGGCTGGTAAGCTGAATCGGGACTAAAGGTCCAACCCTTTAGTCCCGGCTCGGCTTACTAGCCGGGACTAAAGGATCTTTAGTCCCGGTTGGTGTTATCAGCTAGGACTAAAGGTATTTTTGGGCGGGCAATTCCGCCCACCCTTTAGTCCCGGTTCCTGGCCTGGGCCGGGACTGAAGGCCTAAAATTTTTGCAGCCCGCCAAATTGTTGTTTTTTCATTAAGGATTGTAGATCTTGATGAGCTGCTCAAATGAGACACTAAATGACCTCAGATGAAAAATCTCTGAATACCAAGTTTGATCATCTCAGCAAGATCTACAATTGTTACATGGCTCATTTTTCTATTTGAGAAAGTTTTATCAAACACTAGTCACAAATTCTTGAATCTCATATAGACTTTCTAAAACTATGTCACACACTTGTGAAATTTGAACTACATTTTGTTCAAACTTTCTCAAATGAAAAAATGGCCTATATAAGGATTGTATATCTTGATGGGCTGAACAAACTTGGTATTCAAAACTTTTCAATTGGAGACAATCTAGGGTTCCGAAAACTAGTTTGTAGACGTCGAAATTTAAAAAATCACAAATTTGAACTATCCAAACTATCTCAAATGGAAAGTTGACCAAAACAACAATTGTAGATCTTAATGAATTTAACAAACTTGGTACTCAAAACTTTTCAATTTGAAGTCATTTAGAGTTCAGAATACTAGAGTCAAAGTGTTGTTTTTTCATTTGACCAAATTTGACTTGGTCAAACTTGCTCAAATGAGACACTAAATGACCTCGGATGAAAAATCTCTGAATACCAAGTTTGATCATCTCAGCAAGATCTACAATTGTTACATAGCTCATTTTCTCATTTGAGAAAGTTTTATCAAACACTAGTCACAAATTCTTGATTCTCATAAAGACTTTCTAAAACTATGTCACACGCTTGTGAAATTTGAACTATATTTTGTTCAAACTTTCTCAAATGAAAAAATGGCCTATATAAGGATTGTATATCTTGATGAACTGAACAAACTTGGTATTCAAAACTTTTCAATTGGAGACAATCTAGGGTTCTAAAAACTAGTTTGTAAGCGTCGAAATTTAAAAATCACAAATTTGAACCATCCAAACTGTCTCAAATGGAAAGTTGACCAAACCAACAATTGTAGATCTTGATGATTTTAACAAACTTAGTATTCAAAACTTTTCAATTTAAAGTCATTTAGAGTTCAAAATACTAGAGTCAAAGTGTTGTTTTTTCATTTGACCAAATTTGACTTGGTCAAACTTGCTCAAATGAGACACTAAATGACCTCAGATGAAAAATCTCTGAATACCAAGTTTGATCATCTCAGCAAGATCTATAATTGTTACATAGCTCATTTTCCCATTTGAGAAAGTTTTATCAAACACTAGTCATAAATTCTTGATTCTCATATAGACTTTCTAAAACCATGTCACACACTTGTAAAATTATGAAAACCTTGAACATAATTAAGTATTTTATTACACAACATAGATGGCACACACATGGTTGATTAATTAACTAAGCCTGGCTACAACATAAGCAATCCCAACTATCACTAAACAAACTAAAACTACAATGCACTTCAGTAACATAATTATTTCGCGATCGTACGTAACTAAAACAGACAAATCATTCTTCTGTTGAATATCAATAAGCTTCTCCTGCTGGCTCACTGCCTCATCATCAGCAGCCGCTACCTCAAGCGCACCCAAATTCTGCACGTATGTAGCATAATCTTCCTCCCAGTACCAACCATCGCATCCATTGCCCTTCCACTGAAATTAAAGTCAAAAAATATTTAGTCAAAAATATTCAAGAAAAGCAGGTCAATTAGCCATAATAATAAAATGCGTAAGAAACTCACATCGCGATCTGGGCACTTGTCGAAAACACGACCCTTGTTGGGTCCCTGTCTCTTGACTCGATACTCCATCACAATCTTCTGCTTACACTTGCCGCAGATAATGAGAGGGAGTTCTGGCCTCAGTCGTTTTGCAACCGAACGAGAGGCCGAGGATCCGGTACCAGTTGTCATCTACTTTATATACTTATTTTTGCAAACTAGTGTAAATTTCACATTTTCTAAAATGATATATTTAAACAAAACTAGTACGGATTTCACATGTTTCAATAAATAACCATCCGTACTAGTTGACCTTGCTTACGTGATCATCTCAGCGAGCATTTCTCCACCGGACGGCACCGTACTTGGCCAAGGAAGAGCTCCGATTCTACGAGGAAGGGAACACGGTCTTCCATGACCGTTGCCGCTCTCCCTCGTAGAATCAAAGCTCATCCTTGACGTCTGTTACCGCTCGGCAGAGAACATGCACGCCGAGATGAACAAGGTCCGCAAGTTCAACTAGCACGGATTTTCTATAATTTTCTAACTATTTTCTAAGTTTTTCATTTCATGGAAAATTTAATTCTAAAAAATAAAAGGCATGATTTCTAAGTATTTCATTTCATGTAAAAAAAATTCTAAGTGACCTGCTCGATATCGGCGAGCTCGCGGGCGTTTAGGTTGCCGAGGATAGTAATATTTGTAGATGACATTTGTAGGTCTGAAGGTATCAAATATCCATCAAATTATAGCTCAAAAACATGTTTCAATAAATAACCATCCGTACTAGTTGACATTGCTTACATGATCATCTCGGCAAGCATTTTTCCACCGGACGGCACCGTACTTGGCCAAGGAAGAGCTCCAATTCTACGAGGAAGGGAATACGGTCTTCCACGACCGTTGTCGCTCTCCCTCGTAGAATCAAAGCTCCTCCTTGATGTCCGTTACCGCTCGGCAGAGAACATGCTTGACGAGCTGAACACGGTCCGCAAGTTCAACTAGTACGGATTTTCTACAATTTTCTAACTATTTTCTAAGTTTTTCATTTCATGGAAAAATTAATTCTAAAAAATAAAAGGCATGATTTCTAAGTATTTCATTTCATGGAAAAAAATAATTCTAAGTGACCTGCTCGATATCGGCGAGCTCACGGGCGTTTAGGTTGCCGAGGATAGTAACATTTGTAGGTCTGAAGTTATCAAATATCCATCAAATTATAGCTCAAAAACATGTTTCAATAAATAACCATCCGTACTAGTTGACCTTGCTTACGTGATCATCTCGGCCAGCATTTCTCCACCGGACGGCACCGTACTTGGCCAAGGAAGAGCTCCGATTCTACGAGAAAGGGAACACGGTCTTCCACGACCGTTGCCGCTCTCCCTCGTAGAATCAAAGCTCCTCCTTGACGTCCATTACCGCTCGGCAGAGAACATGTTGGCCGAGCTGAACATGGTCCGCAAGTTCAACCGGTACGGATTTTCTACAATTTTCTAACTATTTTCTAAGTTTTCATTTCATGGAAAAATTAATTCTAAGATGACGTAAGCCGCCGGGGACGAGGATGGCGCGTGCTCCAGCGAGGACGAGCGATGCGTGATTTTGATGAACTAATTTAACTTTTGTTTATCCAAACATATATGCAAATCATCATGTGATTTTGAGCTAAAAATGACATATAAAATCATAATAAAGTCCAACATATAAAGTTACACATGCATCTACATCGCAAAATGAGACAAGCTACTGATAAAACATAAGAGGATTAAGTTTGTTACCTCCAAAATCGAAGAGCAACTCCAATGGAGGGGGAGAGAGCAAGAACAACAGCAAGCTGAAGAACAGAGGCAGTGAGTTTGAATAGAATGGCTCGGGCTCGGGGAGGAAGAAATGAGCTGGATTATAGGCCGGGATAATTAGTCCCGGTTAGGGGGCCAAACCGGGACTAAAGATTAATCTTTATTCCCGGGGCATCACCCAAACCGGGACTAAAGATCCCTGCCCCGCGGACGACCGTTGGGCAAGGACCTTTAGTCCCGGTTGGTATTACGAACCGGGACTAAAAGGTCCTTTAGTCCTGAGGGCAAAAAAATGCCGAGGCTAATGCTAAATTAGAACATTGTTCTAAAGTCTGTTCTCTAGTAGTGAGAAGACCGTCTTCTATTGTTGCTATAAGTATTTATCAATCTCCATGTCGTCATTCGTGACCACTTGAGTCATAGCAGATTCAAGTTTCCAATGTTTACAAGGTCACCATTTTTTCGGAAGGTAAGGTACATGAATTAATTGAGTGGAATGCTTCCGTAGGTACCAAAAGGCAGGGACGAACTGGTATAAGCCTTACTAACTCATGCCTCCGTTCTATTGGGCTGAGTGATTAGCTATTGTCACTTATGTGCTCAACAGGATACCGTCTTCTGTTGTTGCGAACTCCATTCTATTCCAGCTCCTTTATAACATGATGCATGACTATTCCCACCTCCGTTCCGACACTGATGTGGATCTCATCATTGAGCGTTTTGGCTAAACACATCCACTACTACACAATGCTTAATGGAGGCATGCATCGCAACCGCCTCCAATCAAAGGTCACCGTTAATGGAGACATATGGAGGCGGTTGCTTCGCCCACCTCAGTTAATCGACCCATTAACCGACGTGGACATCTTAACATGCTAGTCTAAGATGCCCTCCTCCATTAATGTTCTCCAGAAAATATAAAAAAAAACAAAAAAACTTGTAACTTTGAATAGTCGAACCCACGACTTGACGCTCAACACTATCACGTCTCTGCCACTGCACCTCACGCTCAGAAAGTCTATATATAATATGTTACAGTTTTATATCAATATTTCGTAGTCTTATATTGGATATTTTGGCTACTAAATGAACTCAAATGAAAAAAACTTTGAACTACAAAGTTTTAAATCTTATCATGTACTACAACTTTGGTATAAGATGTATCTCCATCCAAGATTGTTTGAAAAATTCAAAAAACTGAATCTCAAAATATGTGAATCTAAAACAAATATTTAATACTTTAAACGATTTAAAATAAAAACTTGTCAACATCAAACATGTAGCTCACGTGGGCCACTACAACTTTGATATTAACTATGTGAACATTCGAGATCATTTAGGAATTCGAAATTTTGAATTTCAAAATCTACAAACATAGAACACATATTTTGGACACTAAATGACTTCAAATAAAATAAAGTTGTAGATCATATTGGAAACTATAACTTCCATATAGACCATGTCAACATCGAGATCGTTTGATAATTTTAAATTTCAAAATCTGTGCACTGACAACAATATTTTGAGACCATAAACAGTTTTAATTAAAAACTTTTCAACTACAAAGTTGTAGACCATGTCGAAAGCTACAATTTTGAAATAAAGTTTGTCTTCATCTGAGTTCATATAAAAAAATTATGATTTTTTTTGGGTTGCAATCATTAACCGATGCGGACATCTTAAGACGCCCACCTCCGAAAATAATCGATTAACGGAAGCAGACATCTTAAGTTGTCCGCTTCGGTTAATAGATTAACGGAGGTGGTCACCTTATCTAGCATTAACGGAGGTGGACGCCCAATGCTGCCCGCCTCCGTTAATCCTTAATCGAGGCGGGCGCTCAGGCGGCGACCCTGCCACCGATTAACGGAGGTGGTCGCCCATCCCGCCCGCCTCGAATAATAAAATGGCACCTCCTTGCAAAATCTTTTCTGTAGTAGTGATCATGGATTACAAATTACAATAAAGTAGAATCCTACTATGGTCCTATATACATCGTTCATGTTTCATCCATTTCAGCCGTTGAATTCTTAAAAAAAATAGTTACAAGGAGAGCTTACACAAACAAGAATGGATCTAAGAAATACAAGGATTTGCTTTTCGGCCATGAGTGACAACTAATTAGTGACGTGCTCTGTTTACCCTTGTCACTAATCTTACGTTACTGACATGTTTTAATTTCATTTAACTAATTTAGGTGTCTCCTTCATGCTGTTTGGGCATAATGCCTTAAACTACCGTGTTTGGAATGTTAGACTTCTGATGTGTGTGAACTTTTGTGTTGCATTTGTAAAGTGAATTTAACTAGTCTTTACATTGTTGGAATTGGATGTGACCACGTACGATACTTGAATTCTGTTACTATATGCATCTAGTGGAACACACTGGACGTGTGGCTCCATGGCCTACTGGGTTGATTAATTTAATCTTAGCTGATCTACCGGTTGATAGTTTAGTTTAGCTTAGTAATTTGGAGGGCTCCATGCAATATTCATCTCCAAGTTACCGTCCAGAAATACTGTTTATGTAACGGCAATAAATTATGTAGGATCCACACGTACTTCAATTCAAATATTTGAAAAGAACATGGTGGTATAGCTTGCAGCAGACACAAAAATAATGATTAGTTACAAATACTTTCCATTTATTCTATTATATGTTGTCTGTAGCATGTCGTAACTGAATACACAAGAGTATGCAAAATGCATATAAACCTATCATCGTACAATGAAGGTGAGTCCGATTTATTTAGTTGTGGTTGTTCTCCCAGAACTAAGCCTGAAGCCAATCAATTGTCCCCTTTTGTACCTGGAAGGCCTTGGCCAAGACATCATTCGGTAGCTTTGATCCAAAGACTGCGTTGGCAATAGTAATAGCCCCAGGGTTCTGGCTACTTAGTGCCGCGATCGCGACTGCTGGCTTGTCATGGACCAGATTGAATTGGAAGTGGATGAGCCCTTGGGGGAATACAAACACGTCACCCTTGTTGAGAACCTTGGCCAATAGCTTGTTACCGTTGTCTGTGTTGGAGGTGACAAATCCAACATAGAGTGTACCCTCAAGCACGGTGAGAATCTCTGTGGCACGTGTGTGGGTGTGTGGTGGATTTTGACCTAATGGTGCATAGTCAATGCGAGCCAACGAGATGCCCAAGGTGTTGAGTCCAGGCAACTGCATGACATTGATCAAAGTGACATTGGATCCGACCTTGCTTTTCATTGTGTCCCTAGGCTTGTCAAGGTTTGCTGCCTTGAAAAAGTCATCTGCGTTCACGGCCATGGTGTCCTTGCAAACAAATCCATTCACCTTCACTGCATATCCAAAGACAAAGAAATATAGGTACACAGCGGTCAGAAATCACTAGGACACACATGGCGAGCTGCATCTGTTGGACGGCGAGCGCGGCTGCATGGGCATGCGATGGCGGCAGTGTTAGCAGGTGAGCAGTGGCAGGGCGGGACGAGAGCGCTGGAGTCATGGACCACGACGGCGACATGGGGTGCTCGTCGCCGGTGAAGGGACCGGTGAAGACCTGGTGAGGGGACCTACGAAGACCTTAGCACCTGGCCTGCGTGGGTGGCGACGCGAAGCAGCAACAGCGGGATGTGGGATGCGGGATGGCGGAGGGAAGAGGTTAGCGGCATGAAGGGGCAAGGGCAGGCCGTCAACGTCAGCTGGGAGGACTGGGAGGCACCGGTGCAGGGTGTGGAGGAGGCATGGCGGCGTCGATGTCAGGGGTAGGGCGGGGCATCGGTCGGGGCCGGGTTCACGAGGATTTTGAGGTTTCTGTTTCACCCAAGAGACTTTTGCCTTCTTCTTTTTACAAAGCTGAGCGGACCGGTCCTGGGGAAAAGGATGAGACAAGGCCGGGCGTAGCTTACTTGGGGTTGAAGCAAAGGTAGCTTGGCAGACGATATTTGTTTCATAATTTTTATAGTTGTAGAAGAGGCGAAGAGATGGACCACTACCCCAGATCTGGACATCACTGTCGGTTCAAAAACCCCCTTCACTGCTGAATTTTGAACCAACAGTGGCATACCGGCAGTGATGAGGGGTTGACATCACTGTCGGTTCTTAAAAACCGACACTGATCTGTAGGAAACAGTGTCGGTTTCTGGCTCCACCTGACAGTGTCTAGTTGAACAATACTGCCGGTTTGTAGGCCCAACCGATAGTGATGGTTGCTTCAAGAGTGTCGGTTCTTGGCTCAAGCCAACAGTGTTGAGCAAGCCTACACTGTCGGTTCATGGCTCAAGTCGGCAGTGTTGATCTAGACAACACTGTCAGTTGATGGCTCAAGCCGGCAGTGGTGAACAAGACAACATTGTCGGTTCATGGCTCAAGCCGGTAGTGTTTTGCAAGACAACACTGTCGGTTTGTTGATAACCGGTAGTGTTTTGCAAGATAGCACTGTCGGTTCATGGCTAACCGGCAGTGATGGCCCATTCGCATTTTATTGTTTTATAATTGATTTTAATTTATATTTTTTCGTGGAATCGGGTTTTGCTTTATATACGCTACGTAGACAATAGGTCCATCAATATTAAACATTACAAATGTTATGGTTACAGTCAAATGTTCTTATCCAGATCTTGATCCCTCAAAAAAAATTGTTCTCGGACTTCACAGATTGTGCAATGCTTCTCGAACTTCTTACAATAATCTGGCGAGCCACTCTGGACCATACTGGTCCTTGTACCTCACGGATTGTGCAATGGAAAATACTCCATCTTTTTCCAATACCTCGGCTAAGATGAATTTTGCGAGCTCCGATTGCAGTGCGACGATCTCCATGTCTTAACAGCCTTTGGTGGTTATATTTCTTGTGTTGTCATTCAAAAAAGATGATATCCAAAGAGGAACATTAAATCATTTTGTTGAATTATTAACAGACATAAATGAAATGGGGATTATACACACCAACTTATCGGCTTCTTCCGATTTCCCGCCGATGTAGCGAAGCATTGCCCACATTACATAAAACCCGCATTCATTGTTTCCCGCCGACTATGACAGGTACTTCCCCTCTATTTTGACAACCTTGAATGGGACCGGCATCCCACCGATATATCTTCTTCGGACACTGAGCCACATTAAAGGGAGAAACATTAGAAAGCGATATGTGTGATTAGAAAATAATATGTTATTATGATCGCTTACTAATTTAGCACTACCACCAGTGCATCTAGATGATGAAATGGTTTTTTCTTCGAGTCCCACACCTCGATCAGATTTTTGGTAAGATTGACACAAATGAAGACGAAATGGTTGCTACAATCACAGAATCCTAATTATCGAATAATCTTAACAAAAAAGAAGCATAAAATTAAAAGCCGAGAACACATACTCGTAGTTGTAGGCTAGAAGTATGTGGGTCTTCTTCATCGTGAATTCATCGAAAACAACAATCAATCTCTGTTTAGGTCTTCCACGTCACATCCATAGACGCCTAGACATGTCCTCTCATTGACTCGCAAGGGGTTCAAGAAGCCTATATAATCCCATTTGCTTTTTAGAATGCAAAATTTTGCTATACACCTACATAAAATCATGGGAAGTGCTCAAAAGTTAATAATTTGTCTCGAGAGAGTAGTTAATTGTAATATCGTGTGTGTAGGGTACTTACATAGTCCACAACGTCAACATTTGAACATCGAGTGAGTGTTTCTGGTATAGCTAAAACAAGCACTCCCACTCGACATCGAAATTCTCTTCTTTAGGATAATGGAAAACATGTGGCGAACGGATAATAACCTCAAAACCAAAGTCGTCCGTCTCTGTTGCTTGAGCCATGTAATATTCATGCAACTTGTGCATATATGTTGTCAGATTTTTATACTCCTCATCGGGAACCAAAAGATTGCCCCTTTCATACTTCATTGCCAGTGTTGCCGTCCCTTGTACATCATAATAGATGGTCGTGGCCTCTTCCATGGTTAATCCTGGGTTGTCTTCGACGTACTTCTATATGTTCCTTAAATCTTTATTGTGTATTTCTTCGTCTCTTGTTGTAGCGTATTTATTTTGTGTTTGCCTTTCAAATTCGGACTTCAACAAATACAAAGGCAGTGAGGCACAGAGATTGAAGAAACTAACACAATCTTCCTTCGAGATGTGTGCTGTAAATTTTTCTTTCGTCAAGGTGGTAACGCTGCCACTGAACGACCTTTTTCTTTTCTGTTGGTCCACTTTGGGAGCATTAGCGACCGAATCCAAGGACCTTTTCTACGACTGCGAGGATGTCCTTAATCTTGTTTTGGGTTGAGGTGGAGGAGGAGGAGGATGACGACGAGAATTCTATTTTCCGGGCGCTGATGAAGATGGAGGAGGAGGGGGAGGAGGAGGAGGAGTCTCTTTTCTCGAGGCTGATGAAGATGGAGTCGGATGAGTAGGAATAGAAGGAGACCTCTGTCTTCTCAAGGGTGATGGCTCCAGATGAGGAGGGGAGTGATCTCTGTTGGGAGATGGTGAGTGATCATCGTGGGTGGGCAAAGACTCGCAGTCGTCCTCATCATCAGAGGATAATTGATGGTCAAGCTTAATGAAGCGCTTGCGCCAGGCCACTTGAGAGCCCTTGTTTTGACCAAGTTTCGGTCTATCTTCCGCTACGGGGTACTCAATGGGTATCTTGTTAAACTCCTTATCAAGTATTTTGTCAATTGTGACATGAGCGTACCCCAGTGGAATTGGGCGGCCATTAATTGTCCCATCTCCCGTAGGCCAGGCCTGGCCGAGCGTTACCTTGTCCTTTGTCCATTCCTAATGGATGTACAACATGACATTGACGGGTTCAGTGATGTCATCCACCGGATGAGGCACATTCGCACCTTCTTCGTCGAGCGGGATCGATCCACAACTGCTGCGACCCCTAAACTATGGGCTAAAGGCAGTAGGATTAGGGTTTTGTGGTACTACTGACCCCTTGGACAGCAAAATTTGGTCAACTCGCGCTTCAACGGTCGCCTCAATCCATGCTTCCATTCTGTCTTCCATCCCTTTTAGTCTCCTCAAATACTCTGCCTCTTGTTCTGCTCTAACCCTCGAGCGGCTCTGGTAAGTGTTAGATTCTTGGGGGAATGCTAGTTTGTAAGGAACAACATCGGTTCCTCTAGTGCGACTAGGGTGCTCCTTGGTTCCGAGTGCTTAGGTGAGCACGTCTTTCTCCCTATTAGAAGTGCGAGTCCCTTGCCTCACCTCCTCAGTTACCTAGGTGATCCTCTGGATGAGTTCGCTCATGGGTTGATTTGAGGAGCTAAAGCTCCCATCCTCGGCGTGCCGTACATTTTTCCTCATACAGTATAATACCGATCTAGGCTCCCAATCGGTGATCTCAACCTCAACTCCTTCCTCAGCAAGGCGATCCATCTTTTGAAGTTCTATTTCAAATTCTGGCATCTTTTTGGCATAGCCACAAGAGCCGAGATGATGAGGATTCGTCGCTTTCTGCGAATTCTCCTTATTCTTCCTACTCAGTTCTAAGTACTCCTCAGATAACCTGTATTCCTTTAAATCTTGCTAGAAGTCCTTCTACTTAATAAATTATCCACCATCAAAATCTGGTTCTTTATTTTGGAGGACAAAATTCTTGTAGAATGTCCCCTTGAAATTCTTGAAGTATGTCCCCATGATTTCTTTTGCTTTTTTCTTGACTAACTCCCTGTCATACTCAACTAGGAAAGTGAAATACTCTAGGATCTTGACATCCCATATGTAATCCTTCTCGCTTTCGGGAACCCTCCACCAGTCATCATCTTTCCCAATCCACTTCCTGTACTTAATCATGATGAAGTCCCTAACAAGTAACCCGAGGATAGTCTTGTATTTGGTCAAAGCTATAGGCGGTGAGAGTGGATCCCCGAATTCATTAAACTCAGTAATGTGCCATTGTGCCATTGTGCCTCGCTTGGATCTGGCCTTCCTGCTACCCGAACCCTCTGGCTCCTCGGCCGGCGGAGGCTCCTGCTAGAGACACCAAGTAAGCTATGACCCTCTCAACTGATTAGCGTGTGTGGCTACATAGTGACATGATACCAAAGTTACCTGGCCATCTTGGTCATTTTGACCTAGATCGAGCAGGCCAGACGGGGTCTATGGCTGCTCATTCTCATTGACTTGATTGACACCGTCACCGTTTGTCGAATCATGTGGCTCTCCCATCCCAGCAAAATCAGCCGCTTCTTGTTACCGATCTGTTCTTTGGGGATGGGGTAACAGGCGATGATGAGTCATGGCTATGACACGATCCTGGTTAGTTTTGGCCACGGACAACTACTAATAGCATATGTTCATATATATATAATATGTTTAATGCAAAGTCTAATAATAAGTCCACATACAAAAAAGTCAAATAATAGCATATGTTCACCTAGAACAAATTCATTGTTTGATTGACCACATACAACAAAGTCCACCTACTGTTCTCTGAAACTAAGCCTACATCAACTTCCAAATAAGAAAAGCGATGAGTACTCTGGCGGGTGGCTTCTCTTCGATCTCCAATGCCAGCGGATGGCCATAGTTTGCATTCACTGGACCATAGTAGGCTGGTTGCCCATGGTTTGCAAGGTAGGCCGGATGACTATAGTAGGCCCTCAAAGCTTCAGCTTCTGTGTTGTATTTTTTGTGCAAATTACCAGGGTAGCGATTGACTGGAGCATAGCAATCTTCCCAGGTTCGATAAATCCCAGGCATGTGACCAACATGCACTACATACCATGCCATGGTTGCCTATACATTTAAGTAAATTAGGCATGTGGTAAGTGGTAATGGTAACTCACTGAACAAGAGTTATTATTCAAGTTATATGGCCAAACTAAATCTATTTAATGTTCTTTATTCTTGACATGATAAAAAATTACCTCAATAATTAGACTGTTTATTATTCGGAGATCAATGTGGTTTAGTAATCATACTTGCTGCTGCTGCCGAGCCAATTTTAAAAGTTGTTTTTAACTTTTTTTCTAGAACAAACATCTATAGATGCCTTTTTTAAGCATGCTATACATTCCATCAAAATCAATTGACACTCTACCGATAGCGATTATACCTGTACACATTTGACAAGAATCCATCATTGCTTAAGCAAGAGCAGAAATTCTTGTCTAACTCTTACATAAATAGAACACTCCCTACCGTCATAAATAAGACGTCCATAGTCATTAACGTGTACCTTTGGCTGCTAGTTTCCATTGCTTGCAATAATTACAAAGTACAGAGATATCATAACATTATGCAACTACTATTCAAGACAGATATGCTCATATCATTGTCACATATTCAATCTAACTATGTCAAGAGGTGTTGATGATCAATGTTTAAATACTTAGACTGCACACAGCGCAAAAGGTCACTTAGCTATGACTCGAGGGAATAACTTGTTGCGACAACATGCAAATAACACCAATGGTTCTTAAACAGTTTAGGGACATGATTACTAGGTCCTCAACAAATTAGTAGGTAGCATAATCTCTTTAGGGAAAAACTTACTGGTTTATATAACAGCATGTACATACAAGGATAGCTAAACCTAGGAGTAACAGCATGTAACTCAATCAAATAGGAATCGGCTGCTATTGGGAAGACAAAAAACCGTGGGGCATTTCAACAAACACTTAGCTGGTAGCGAGCCACGCACTCACCATGAGGGTGGGAAAGCAGCTATCCACGCACTCCTAAAGGCCTCGACGGTGCTCCGGCGTGGGGCGGTGGACGGCGGGGGGAGTGCTCCAGCGTGGGGTGGTGCACGGGCGTCGGTGTCAAAGAAGAGGAGCGCGGGGCTGGGAACGATGGTGCGGGGGCGGTGGACGGGTGCTCCGGCATGGGACGATGCACGGGCGTCGGCGTCGAAGAAGAGGAGAGCGGGGCTGGGAACGGTGGCGTGGGGGCGGTGGATGGGTGCTCCGGCGTGGGGTGGTGCACGGACGTTGGCGTCGAAGAAGAGGAGCGTGGGGCTCGGAACGATTGGCGCGGCGTTGAAATTTGGATAATTTCAACCTGCGCCGGGCTTTTATACTAGACCTCATCACTACCAGTTCTAATTATAAACCGATAGTGATGGGGGTACATCACTGCCGGTTGCAAGTCTAAACCGACAGTGATGTAGAAATTTCACTACCGGGACATTCTTTAAACCGGCAGTGATTGCCGTGTAGCGGTTCCAGCATAAGTAAGTTATCTTTTCCACTTCTTTCGAATACCTCCTACGGGCTCAACGGTTAAGACCCCGATACCTGTGTTCGAATCCCGGGCAACCCAATTTTTTTGGTTTAATTTTATAATTTATTAAGCGGTCTAAAGGTCAAAAAGAAAAAATAAATAAACCTTGGCACACATCCTATACTAGTGCAGCGGTTAAGTCTCTGAACTCTACAGCCCGAGACCCGAGCTCAAACCCGAGTGTTGGCACAATTTTTTTTTAATTTCTTATATATCACTGCCGGTTTTCAAAATAAACCGACAGTGATAACCAGCATCACTGTCGGTTTCTTCTCATCACTGCCGTTTTTTTGAAATCGACAGTGATATTTATATATATTAAAAAAATTCTTTTATATACTGAATAAATATAGGCATATGTATTCTTATGTCGAAATGGCTTGAAATTTTTTTGCAAGCTTGTACACCCAAATTAAGATCTCACAAAGGATCTTAGGTTTTTCTAATCATTTTTTATTTATTATATTTTTCTGTGTGCTGAATGAGACAAAAGAGGGTGAATTTCATCTTAGACCCTATAGATTTTTTTCATCCACCTCCACAAAATTCTTATCTCTAGGGCACATTAGAGCCTATGTAAAAGTTTGGCACCATTCTGGATCATTTCGCGGGTAGACTCAGTTCAACCTATAATTAATCGGTGTCATCGCACGGAAATTCAATTAAACCTTAGAAAGTAGCAAACCATCTCTGAAAAATCCCAAACTAAGTGTTTCCTTCGCACATGGAACGTGTAAGCCTAAGAAAAAGTTTGAGACCAATACGACATCGAAATACATATGAACCACAAAAACCTTGATAACCTATGTGTATGGTCATGGTTCGATGAAAGGGCACATGTACCTTTGTGAAGCATGTATACTCCGCCTATTTCGAAATGGCTTGAATTTTTTTTGACAAGCATGTACACCCAAATTAAGACCCACACAGGATCTGAGGTTTTTTTGATCATTTTTTAGTTATTATATTTTTTTTCTATGCCAAATGAAACAAAAGAGGGTGAATTTCATCTTGGACCCAATAGATTTTTTCATCCACCTCCACAAAATTCTTATCCCTAGGGCACATTAGAGTCTGTGTAAAAGTTTGGAACCATTCTGGATCTTTTCGTAGGTAGACTCAGTTCAGCCTATAATTAAACGGTGTCGTCGCACAGAAATTCAATTAAACCTCAGAAAGTAGCAAACCATCTCCGAAAAATCTCAAACTTGGTGTTTCCTTCACACGTGGCATGTGCAAGCCTAAGAATAATTTTGAGACCAATACGACACCGGAATGCCTATGAACCACATAAACCTTGATAACCTATGTGTATAGTCATGGTTCGATGAAAAGACAAATGTACCTCTGTGAAGCATGTATACTCCGCCTATGTCGAAATGGTTTGAAATTTTTTTGATAAGCATGTACACCCAAATTAAGACCCCACACAGGATCTTAGGTTTTTCTGATCATTTTTTATTTATTATATTTTCTCTGTGCCAAATGAGACAAAAGAGGGTGAATTTCATCTTGGACCCAATAGATTTTTTTATCCACCTCCACAAAATTCTTATCCCCAGGGCACATTAGAGCCTGTGTAAAAGTTTGGCACCATTCTAGATCTTTTTGTGGGTAGACTCAGTTCAACCTATAATTAATAGGTGTCGTCGCACGGAAATTCAATTAAACCTCAGAAAGTAGCAAACCATCTCCAGAAAATCCCAAACTTGGTGTTTCCTTCACACGTGGCACATGCAAGCCTGAGAATAATTTTGAGACCAATACGACACTGGAATGTATATTTCTAGTTGCCAAACAAATGTTACACAAATTACATGCATGACAATAATTGAACACACAATGCCGTACATATTAAAATTAGAACCTAGTTAAACTACGATCTTGAAAACTTAGCTAAATAAACATTAATTACTATCGGAATCACTGCCAGCATCGATAAGGCCACGCACACTAACATGCCTCTGTAGCCATATATGGTAATTGATGTCACGGATTATGTATCCGCTTGTATTGATGAAGTCCAATGCCCGTATGAGTGCACTCTCTCGTGCCTCACAATACCGTAAGAATGGTCGGCCATAGATGTAACCTACTGAACGACCACTACCCCTATTAGTAATCCTTATGCAGTACTGGCATCCTTCTATAGTGAGCTGGCCAAGGTTTCCATTGCAGAAGTCCCAATCATACCCGAGTTGCTCTGTAGCTTGGTCTAGAATGGCCCACAAGCCACATGCAGCATAAGTAAGGTCCTATAGCACCATCTGTATGCGGAGAAAAAGAAAAAAAATTAGAGAATGTTATTACAATAATTAACAACAAATAACCATGACTCAGGTATAAGTGACCATTTTACCACATCCGTATGGTTGTAGCTCGCAAACCATTCGCTTGCTTATGGGACGGGGATATCACCAGCATTCAAAGCAAGTGCCTTGAAGTGCGAGAAATCAGGCACATCATAGCAAATATGTCAAAGTGCCTCTAAACAGATGCGCACGACACTTAATTGGGCGCTTATCATGTCCGAGCTCGGTATTCCCGTCCCGTGGATATGGTTCCGACGATTTGAACCCCTCACAGGGATGAAAAAACTGAGTTCACACGTCCATAGCCAACCACTTGCATCAGATGTCGCGTTCTCGACGATGTCCGAGATAAAGAACCAGCTAAGTGTTGTTCATAGCCAATCTATTGGGGATATAGTCTACGACATATATGCATGCAACAATGATATTAAACTAATTACACTTATTTGTTAGCATAAAAAAACAAGATGTTGGAAAATATTTCATACAATAGCTGAAATAGGGAACCGTGGAATGGCTACATTAGGAGCGAATGGCTCATCGCCAGGGTGGAAACCTAGTTCTTGTGGTGGGGGAGGTGCGTTGTTCATACCACCTGATCAATAAAATGTAAAAAAATGAACATAAAATATATGCACAAAAAAATTTCCAAGTAAAATGTGGCAACATAATTAAATATAGATCGAATGCAAGGAATAAGAATATATATAAATGTTGAATGCAAAGAAACATAAATATAAATATAGATCAAATGAATATAGATAGAATATTGGAGAAGACAACATATCAATACCATTGAAAAATGCAGGAGCCATGACCAAATCACGTAGAGAGAGAGAGTGAATGTTTTGAAAAGTGAGTGAAACGTGAGAAATAAGACTGAGAGAGTTCGTAGGTGGATGGGATCGATGTATATGGTTGGCAGTTTGTTTTATATAGGGGGGCATGGACATCACTGCCGGTTTTTAAATAGAACCGATAGTGAAGGTGGCTATCCCTGTCAGTTTCTAAATAGAACCGACAGTGAAGGTGCATATATATAAAGGATATATTTATTTAGATACTACAGTGGGAAAGTTTTAACAAGAATGATATATTTATTTAGATAGTAATGAAATACATCAAAAAATTACAAAAAATTAGAAATAAGTTACATATACGATAATGATATATTTATTTAGACAGTGAAGGTGGCTATCACTGCTCTGTGAACCTCGTGGCATCTCCAATCTTCGGCGTTGCTCTATCTTCTGTAGCATTCTTCTAGTACCTCATGTGTGCACCATTTTGGTGGACTATGGTGCATAACGATATCTGTGGTTTGTTGTGAGAGGAAAATATTGTATCATGGCTGATAAGACCTAGCTGAAACCAACATGCATGGAGGCTAGCTCCGGGCCAAGGGCCATTTTATAGGGGCTAGAAGTCATAGTACATTTTTATTTCTGAACTAAAGTTGTCGGGGTAGGTGGGAGCAGTGTTCCAACTGTTGTGGTCATGGGAGCACTGTTGGCATGTGAGGAGCATCTACACATCACTGTCGGTTTTAGTTTAAAAACCGATAGTGAATTAGGTCTTCTGTGTTGGTTTGAGTAACCGATTGTGATAGAAGCTATCACTGGCGGTTTTAAAACCAAAACTGGCGGTTTTAAAACCAAAACCGGCAGTGAAGGGCCCTGTCGCCAACTTTTAGTAAAAAAATATAAAAAAAAACATTGTCAGTTTGGAGCCTGCCATCGCAGCCTTTTTCTAAAAAATATTAAAAAGTTTGGCCTGCCTGAGATTCGAGCGCGGGTCGCGGGATCGAGAGTGCGCGGCCTTAACCGCTGAGTTAGGATAGGGAGTTTGGTTAGAATGGTTTTATTTTTTCTTTTATTCCATCATAATGCAATACTAAATAATAAATGGAAAATCAAAAAAGTTTGGCCCGCCTAGGATTCCGGGTCTCAGAGTACGGAGTGCGCGGCCTTAACCGCTGAGCTAGGGTAGGGAGTTCACTTAGTTTGCTTTTCTTTATTTATTTATTAATAGAAATAATGTAGTTTGTTTATATTCTAAAATAACACAAAAATTTGTGTCTTGATTATTTAATTCTATGATAATTAATTAATGGTCTATAATTATCAAATAATATTGTTTGTGAACATCATCTTAATATTTGATTACATAGTCAATAATTAAACTGTAGAGATGCACACAAAATATAAATTAAATATTCAGTACGAATTGCTGAAACAACGTCTGCATAATGATTACATAGTTAACAATAATCTAACTATCTTTAGGTGCATCTACAATGAGGGCCTCTATAACAACCCAAAAATCCACACACCAAAAATCCCAATTACAAAATTTTTTCTTCAAAGCCCTATGTGATGATGAGTGACATTTGTAGGGGCTAACCCTAAGAGGTGCATTAGTCATAATCCAACTAAACCTACATGACTTGCACAAGTATCTCACCTCATCACCTTGAATTTATTTTACCACATAGCATACATCAAGTTGCATTATATTCAACATGGTGATTTGGATTTTATTTGGGGTTTATGTGTTGATTAATAAAAGCTAACAAATATCTGCTTATAAATAAATGTACTAACATGGGACATTATACCAAAAGAGAAATATGCCACCTCGATTTATATACATGAAAGAAGCGTAACATAATACAAAAAGAAATGGAAAAAGAAAAGGAAATAGGAAAGAAGAGGGAAGAGCGGCAGCCTAGGCCTGCTCGGCCTTGCGAGCTAGCCCACCTGCCCTCCCACTCGCGCACGTGGCCCACGAAGCCAGCCTAGCATCACCCTACCAACCGCGCGCGCACAAGCCGCTGACGAGCCGGACCCGCCCGTCAGACGTCACGGAACGCACGCTGCCGCATTAGGACAAGCTGACCAACGGGCCCCCACTATCAGCCGCCCAGCTATAGCGTCGTCGTCTTCCCCACGCTCCCTCCACCGCGCGATCGAGGGCCAATCAGCGTGGTAGGCGTGGGCCTAGGGTCACGCAAATCGCATGACCTTGTTCCCCCTTGCGCCGCACTTACGCTACCACACGCGAGCCATCGGATGCGCCGCATGCATCACCACCGCCTGATCGCCATCCGCCCTTGGAGCCCTTGGAGCTCGGCTATAAAAGCCAACATCCGTGAGCCCTAACCCTCAGCCCGTTCGCCACTGCCGCTGGTGGCACAACACCACACGACGTCAAGCCGAGAGAGAGGGAGGAGGGAGAAGCAAGGTGGAGAAGGAAGCCGCTACGGGGAGGACCCTACCAAAACCAGGAGCACCGCCCTAATCAGCTACAGCGACATAGCTGCTCGGCACGGCACTGCATCGCCTTATCACGGCCTCGCCTCACCACCGCACCGCCATCCTACCGCCACGAACCCTGCGGTGAGCCATCTTGCTGAGACCACCTCCCTAGCCAAATGGAACGTGCATCGCCATGATCAAAACCTTGTAAAGCTTCAAGCTCCGGCCTAGCCCAACTAGCTAGCTAGGGTGACTGCCATGGCCACGCTTGCCGAGACCCAGGACATGCCGTGCATGCTGCCATTAGCCAAAAGGAGGACCCCAGCCATGATGTTGTACATCGGAGTAGGAGCGCACATGCACGAACACGCTCACCATGGCCAAGAGCACAACCATGGCGAGACCACCGCGTCTTCTACATTGCGGTAAAGGCAACGTTGACACCCGACTAGTTCCACCATGACAAGAGACACACTATGCTCACCTTAGCCAAGGAAGAAGCTCACCGGAACCCTACATTGCCGCACCGCACCTCATCGGAGCGCCACCGCCACTATTTTGCCCCACCACCATGGCCGGAGCCACTGGGAGTACTAGGAGCTCCTCCAACACGTCCACCATGGTCGTAGAAGCACCGTGAAGCTCACACGCTCTTCCAACTGGGCTCTCGCTACCACTGCAGCCCTGTTCATGCACGCTGACAAACCCACGCCGCTGTTCACCATGGCCGGAACCCAAGGAAGCCCTAGCCGCCGCCTTGACCCCACCACTACGCTCGCCGAGGCTTGGCGACGCTTTTGGCTACCTCAATCGCGCACCAGTACCGCCCGAGAAGCTCGTCGGTGACCTCACTGCCGGCGAGAGCCCCATCAGGGAAGAGGAGAGGATTTTCCCCTCGTCGACCACGTTGACCATGTTCCGAGCAGCTCCACTAAGCTCAGATCACGACCACGCCGACCATGTCCCGAGCAGCTCCGCCGAGCTCAGACCACGACCATGCCGACCACGTCCCGAGCAGCTCCACCGAGTAGCTCCGACCATGACCTCACCGACCATGACCACACCGACCATGTCCCGAGCAGCTCCAACCACGACCACGTCGTGGACATGAACGAAACCCTAGGAAGGAGTAAGTGGACCAAGTCCTTCATAGACCGGCTTTGCGGTCTATGGACCAACGTAGGTGGGTTCACCATGAACCGCGCCTCACCTGCGCCCGTGGACCACGGCCCATTAGTGGCCCAGTAAGACAACGTGGCCGCACCAGCACGCGCCACGTGGCGGGCCAAAGCCCAGCCCGTATCCAGTCCCAACCGGTCCAATTTGGGCCCGGCATGTATTGACCATTGATCGGCCAATGTTGACCGTTGACCGGGGCCACATGTCAATAACACCGCCATGCGGGACCCCACCTGTCAGTATCAGAACTGAGATGATGACGTCATGCTGATGTCAGCATGCCACGTGGACCAACAGGAGCGTGACACGTGTCAGCACGATATTAATTCAGCCTTTTTTACATTTCTAGAAATGATTAAAACTTCCGAAATTCTTAACAAATTCATATGAACTCAGAAAAATACAAGACTAGGACCAAAATTCATCTAAAATCGAGCTCTACGCAATGAACCCATGTTTGAGTGCATTTGGCTCTTTTGAATTTTCATTGCTTTTTGTGCTATTCTATAGATGTCGCTAACGTGACTATAATGCGATCGTTTAGAGATTCGGAGGGGAACCAAATGGACGAGGACTGAGAGTATCATGAGGAGTACGGAGACGACTTCACTAAAGGTGCCACATCCCAAGCAAATCTCATAGCACCTATTACGCATGGCTAATATAGAACTGCTATTGCTTTACTTGACTGCTATAATCATACTATGATAGGACTTGCATGGTAGTATGCTCACTTGATGGCCTTTACCTTGACGCAACCTTACCCCTGCATACCCTGCTATTAGGCTAGACACACGCTTACTACTATATTTTATTGCTTATACTTCTACTACGCTTATACTACATTAATGCGTGGTGGGAACTGGTGTTATCTGAACTATGGGGAGAGTGCTGCGTGTGTGACTTGGGTGTGTGGAGGGTGAGGGTTGTGTCAACCAAGTTGGAGTATATGACGAGCCTAGGGCAAGTCTTGCCATGGGGTGTTACCTGGGCACCCCTAGAATGGATACCTGTGGTGGGTAAATGGTATATGAGGTGGCCTTGGGTGTGAACCTATGATGGGAGGAGCTCGAGGTGGAGGTGCTTTGGTGGCACGGTAAATGGAAACTCTGATGAAGACATTCTAGCTTGGTCATCCCTAAGGACTTACTAGTACTCAGGTTCACCGGGAAGCCTTACGTACCACTCGCCCTATATGGTGCGGGACGGCCGGACTACTTGGTAGGATATTGCCACTACTGCTAGGTTGATAGCGGACAATGTAAGGAGGTATGGGGCACGGAGGATTCCCCCACACCCTTCCAAGACTTCATGGAGACCTTGTGGACCCGGCTCATGACTTACAGTTTCAGCCACCCTAGACTAGACTTGGGGTGTACGAGGGCTGAATGGTAGAGTGGCATTATCCTAGGCTAGCAAGCGGCCAGAATTAGCAAAGTTGACGATGGTCAACGAAGAAGGCAGATCTTGTGGTTATGTAAAACCTCTACAGAGTGTATGGTTGATCAATCGATACATGTGCCGACTTGTCGGTTATGGACCATTCCTGGGTTTCACTTAAACTAGATAGCGAGATGAGTCCTTCTCTTCTTCCCCCGAGAGAGAGTGTCGGTCGTAGCCAGGGGCTACGGGCCTTGAGACAGTGCCGAGAGGGAGTTGGCCTGTCGACTGAGCGATGGTATGGTGATGGTGAGGAGATGGTGGTATTTCGATCCCAAGATCAAAATCTGTCTCTAGACGGGAATGGGGTGGAATGAGTGTGGGAATAGTGTTAAAACTTGACCAACTACTATTTACTTGATATGCTAATACCTAGGAAACCCTAGCCTTATAGGTTCCTTTTGATTATATCCAACTTGCATCCAATTTCCATAAAGCAATGCTCATAGGGTGGGAGTGGCTAGTACAAATTGTACTGATAAATTTTGGCACACAGGTTCTGCTGAGGAGTATAGCTCCGAGGAGTTTGATGGATGAGGGGTTCGATCCTATGCTCGAGTTTGGTGATCTTATCTTTAAGCTGTTCTAAATGAATGCTACTTATGATTCCGCCAATGTGGCGATGTAATAATTTATGTAATTCCGCACTATTTATACTCTGATATTAATCACTATATGGATGTGGTATTCGACTAGAAATTGGGTAATATGATCTACAATGGTCTTATTACACTTCGACTCTATGGATTTCCCTTCGTGGAAATCAGGTCGTTTTAGTCGGTATCAGAGACATACTTGACCATAGGACGAAACCCTCATAAATGGATGATAGAATAGGACGAGAACAACCCTTCTTTTGGTTATATACAAACCCTGCATTTACTTTTATGCAAGGCTTATCTATTATTTGACCTGCTAACACCTGTTCCTTAAAACATGCAGATGGCAACGAACATCGACTGGCCGCCTCTAGGATCGCTACCTCTGGACCACGCCAAGCTTACCTTTGACCTACGTGAGCTCGGGGGTTTTGCACAAACCCTTTGCCGAGTTCTTGTTATGTTAGGAGTCCCTGATGAGCTTGTCAAGGTCACCTGCACCGGGAAGCCAGCTCAGGAAGGAGGAATCGAAGGACCGATTGTCACCTCAGTCGAGTTCCCAGCTAGCACTACCTTACCTTCTATCCTAGCTTTCACTGAGTTGACTATAGAGGACATAGTCGAGGAGGGACTACGAGCTATCTCACACAAGGCACTTCACAGAGTGATGAGGGACCACTACAAGCACCTAAAGATGACTGAGTTCTGTCTACTTCCCCAGGCCCTCGACCTCAGCCTTACCCCTAGTGAGCAGAGTTTCACAGCCGGTAGAGTTATCCTTGCCGAGGAGGACAGATGCCTTCGAGTCTCAGCTATCCACCTACTGGAGCAGGATAGGTACGTGACCCAGCTGGAGCAGAGGAGACATCAGGACTAGGCCCTTCTGTGGGAGTACTAGGAGCGAGACTCATAGTGAGCACAGGAGCGAGCTAGTCTACTTGAGACATTTGCCAAACTACAGGATGAGCTCAACCATCGTGAAGAAGTCCACAGAACCAAGGTCGCAGACTTATAGGACAAAGCCGCCGACCTAAGCAACAGGAGCTGCTACCTCGACAGCAAGGTCTTAGAGTTGCAGAGAGAGTTGGACGACAAGAAGGCCGAGTTCAACCGTAGAGGAGATAGAGAGAGGTCCAAGGGGATTGATATGCTGAAAATCTAATCTCGGAATAAGTCCATGACTCAGGATCTAGAGGAGTTCAGGAAGAAGGCCATTCACAACCAGGGTCACCTGATCGAGGCACTCAGGTAGAATGAGTACCTACAGGACAAGTGTGAGAGGACACGGCAGACTTGGCAGAAGTCTGATAAGAAGCGCCTCAGGGAGATGAAGGGTATATGGGATCAACTACCCAAGGAGAGTCACAGCAAGACGAAGCCTAGGATAGAGGAGTTTGAGTTAGCCCCGACCCACCTCAACCTAGATGCCTACCCAACCCTACCTAGAGCCAAGCCTACTAAGGAGCTCGCTGAGGCCTTGAAGTACATGTCCTGACTTCACAAGTCTGATGAGGAGATCAAGATCAAGAACAGTCGTATTCCAGCTATGGTGTACGAGCTAGAGTAAATGACCCTGCGTGGTCATAAGTCATGTTAGTGGCTTCCATAGGTTGTACCCCATGATGTACCCCTTATGAGATGTAATATGAGACACTATGCGTAGTACGATTCTCACGAGTCTCCAAGTGTAGCTACTAGAGATGATGCTATGTAATAAAACCCATGTAATGAATGTATTGCATCTTATGGATCTTATTGCTTCTTTGTAATGAGTGTTGGATAGTATAAATGTTTTTCTTTAAATCATCAAAATCATGTAATCATACAGAATCATAAGCACTTGAGGCACAAACACTAAAATCACTATGATCCATGCTACAGATGCCGAACTGCCGATCTGATCGCCTAATGAACCATGGACGTGCGCCCACCCCCGAACCAGTCGAACCAAATGGGGGGCATGGTGGCAACAACTGTGGCCGTGGCCGTGGTCATGGATGTGGAGGGATACCCTTCAACCTGGAGAATACCCCACTGCCTGAGGAGAACATTCCGCCACCACCACCACCGACCCTGCCAGAGGTGATGGCGCAACAGACCCAGCTTCTTGTAGCTCTCGTAGATGGAGCAAACTGTCGCTAGGGAGGCTAGCAGAATGACTTCCAAAGGAAGCTGGAAGGATTTCTGAAGCTAAGGCCACCTACCTATGATGGCACTGACCCTGACCCACTTGTGGTCGATGACTGGCTCAAGGAGATAGAGAAGAAGCTTGACCTCACCACTTTCACCGACGATGAGTGTGTTGGAGCTGCCACACACCAGCTCACAGTGCAGCATGCGCCTGGTGGGATAGTTTCAGTGATTCCCATGAGGACCCTACCAACATCTCGAGGGAAGAGTTCACCGAAGCATTCACTGAGTATCACATTCCCAAGGGTATCATGGAGGCCAAAGCTGAGGAGTTCTGCAACATCAAGATGGGAAAGGACGGGGTGACTGAGTACACTACTCATTTCACCAACCTCCTACGCTATGCATCTTCCTATGTTGTGAACTCTAAGAAGGAGAAGCTGTACTATTACCACAAGGGACTTAACCCGCACATCAAGCTGAAGTTTGGCAGTATTGAGAGTAGCACGCTGCGTGCTCTGGTGGATCGCTGCATCTAGATTGAGAAGGACCATGCTAAAGCTAGAGAGGAGTACCGGGAGAGGAAGCGTAAGCCTGAGGAGTCCTTCCATGGCTGTGATCGCAAGAGGTTCCACAGAGATGCGCCACCCAGGGAACGCTCTCGCCACAACAGGGATGACAACCCTAGATCGATTAGGGGTAGTGGAGGCTACACCACCAAATACTCCTGCCCTGCTCAGGATCATTACACCCAGGACCGTTATGCTCAGGACCGCAACACTCAGAACCGTTTCAACCATTCCCACTCTGTGAATGAATGCCCAGCACAGAACCGCTCTGCACCAAGCACTGGAAACTAGAAGGCACCCACGCCAACCCCTACAGGCGGTGCGCCTTTCACCTACTTCGCTTGTGGCCAACTAGGTCACAAAGCCACTGAGTGCCCTCAGAACTCAGCCGCTCAAAAGTCTCAGTTCAAGGGATCTGCTACTCGTGGTTGTCTCAACCATCTGGACGCCGAGGAAGCACAGGCTACCCCTGACGTTGTGTACGGTATGTTTTTAGTTAATGGTAATACTGCATCAGTTCTATTTAACTCTAGAGCAACTTGTTCTTACATATCATCCAAGTTTGCATGAGAGCATGACCTACCTGTAACCCCACGTGAAAAGCCTATCATCACCAGTTCACCTTTAGGAGACCTAAAGTGCGCACACATCTATAAGGGAGTGAGTCTTACCATTGAAGGTCTTGTCTTTGAGGCCAACCTAACCCTGCTACCTTCTACAAACCTAGATGTCATCTTAGGTATGGATTGGCTAACCATTCACCGAGGTATCATATCATGTTCACCTAGATACGTCCAAGTGACCCACCCATCAGGCCAAGTTATTAGATGTGAACCCTAGTCCAGAAAGTCTACTTCTATCTTGTGTTCCCTTAAAGCGAGTTTAGAGTCACAAAAAGAGGAGAAGACAGTTCATGATGTGCCTATGGTCAGAGACTATCCCGATGTATTCCCTAAAGAATTACCGGGTATGCCACCAGACCGTGATGTAGAGTTCATCATTGATCTTTTGCCAGGAACAAGACCCATTGCCAAGAGACCCTATCGCATGTCAGTTGATGAGCTAGCTGAGCTCAAGAAACAGCTTGATGAGCTCATCTCAAAGGGGTATATCAGACCCAGTGCTTCACCCTAGGATCCCCCGTTCTGTTTGTTAAGAAGAAGGATGGCTCAATGAGAATGTGCATTGATTACCGGAACTTGAACACAATCACCATCAAGAACAAGTACCCTCTGCCAAGAATTGATGATTTTCTTGATCAGCTTTGAGGTGCCAAGTATTTCTCCAAGATTGATCTCAGATCTGGCTATCATCAGATGAAGATTCGAGAGAGTGACATCCCAAAGACAGCTTTTGTGACTAGGTATGGGCAGTTTGAGTTCACCGTGGTGTCCTTTGGACTCACGAATGCTCCCGCATACTTCATGAACATGATGAATAAGGTTTTCATGAATGAACTGGATAAGTTCATGGTAGTATTCATTGATGACATTCTCGTTTATTCACCCACCGCCAAAGAACATGAACATCATCTGAGAACTGTGCTTGAGAAACTAGCCCAACATCAGCTCTATGCAAAGTTCAACAAATGCGAATTTTGGCTATAGGAAGTTGCCTTCTTGGGCCATGTACTATCAGCTAAAGGTGTCACAGTTGACCTGTCCAAGATTGAAGCTGTGAAAGAGTGGGATCAACCTTGTAATGTGACAGAAGTCAGAAGTTTCTTGGGATTGGCTGGATATTATCGCCGATTCATCAAAAACTTCTCCAAGATAGCCCGTCCAATGACCAACCTTCTGAAGAAGACTAAGGAGTTTGAATGGACGCCCGAGTGCGAACAAAGCTTCTAGTAATTGAAACAGAAGCTTACCACAACTCCTGTGCTAGCATTGCCTAATATCAGCACAGATTTCGTAGTCTATTGTGATGCATCTCGTCAAGGACTTGGTTGTGTACTGATGCAAGATGGAAGAGTGATAGCATATGCGTCTCAACAGTTGAAAGAACATGAGAACCATTACCCTACTCATGATCTTGAGTTAGCAGCAGTTGTGCATGCCTTAAAGATCTAGAGACACTACTTGATAGGCAACAAGTGTGATATCTATACTGATCACAGGAGCTTGAAGTACTTTTTCACTCAGGAAGATCTAAATATGAGGCAACGCCGATGGCTAGAGTTGATCAAGGACTACGACCTGGAAATTTACTATCATCTAGGAAAAGCTAATGTAGTCATAGATGCTCTCAGTCGCAAGAGTTACTGTCACACTTTGATCATTGAATCCGTACCACCTGAGCTCAAGGAAGAAATTGAAGATTTCCAACTTGAGATGCTACCGCATGGCTTGTTGAATGAGCTCCGCATATAGTATGACCTCACAGATCGCCTTCATCAACCTCAGAAAAGTTGTGAAGAGATCGAATATCTCCGTGGTCTGATGAAACTAGGCTACAAGACCAATCACCAAGAAGATGAATAAGGAACCATCTGGTTCAAGGACAGAATCTGTGTCCCTTCCGATCCAGCACTACGAGAGGAAATTCTGTCAGAAGCTCACGATTCCAAGTACTGTGTTCACCCTAGAGGTTCAAAGATGTATCAAGACTTGAAGAAATACTTTTGGTGGAAAGGCATGAAGACAGACATTGTGGGACATGTGGCACAATGTGACACCTATAATAGAGTCAAGGCTGAACATCAAAGGCCTATTGGATTGCTGAAGCCTCTTGATGTTCTCGAGTGGAAGTGGGAGAGCATATCCATGGATTTCATAGTTGAATTGCCCCGTTCACAGAAAGGCAATGATTCCATCTGGGTGATTGTTGATCGTTTGACCAAGATTGCTCACTTTGTACCAGTTAAGACCAAGACTGATGCTGAAAAGTTAGCAGATCTATATGTTGAGCATATTCTTAGACTGCATGGAGCTCCCTCTAGTATTGTATCTGATCGTGGTCCTCAGTTTGTGTCCTGATTCTGGGAAGCCCTGCACAAGTCCATTGGAACCAAACTTGATTTCAGTACCGCTTATCACCCATAGACAGATGGAGAGACAGAACGAGTAAATCAGATCTTAAAAGACATGCTTCGCGTTAGTGTACTAAATTATGGCTCTGATTGGGAGAAATGCCTACCCTATGCAGAGTTCTCTTACAACAATAGCTACCAAGCCAGCATCAAGATGTCGCCGTTTGAAGCGCTATATGGCAGACCTTGTAAAACACCTTTGATGTGGCCTCAACCGGGTGAAAGATCGTTCTTTGATTCCGCTAAGATCTAAGATGTAGAAGGAGTTGCTCAAGTGAAGGAGAATTTGAGGATTGCTCAAAGTCGATACAAGAGCTATGCTGATAAAAGAAGAAGAGAACTTGAGTTCAATGTGGGAGACTTCGTCTATCTCAAGGTATCCCCGCTATGTGGAACTATCAGATTCCATGTGAAAGGAAAGCTTGCCCCTAGATTTGTTGGCCCATACAAGATTTGCAAAAGGATTGGAAAGCTTGCCTACAAACTTGAGCTACCTAAGGAATTGGTGGGTGTACATCCTGTATTCCATGTCTCACAGCTACGCAAATGTTTGAGAGTGCCTGAGGAAGTAGTTCCAATGGATACACTTGACATTCAAGACACTCTCGAGTATAAAGAACATCCTATCTAAATTCTGGGTAGAGATACCAAAGAGACCCGAAGCAAAACTATTCCTATGTGCAAGATCCAATGGAGCAATCACACTGAGAGAGAAGCAACATGAGAGAAAGAGTCTGACCTCCGGCTACAATATCCTTATCTCTTCAAAGAGTATGTTATGCTTTAATCTCGGGGACAAGATTATGTTAAGGGGGTAGGACTGTAACAACCCAAAAATCGACACACCAAAAATCCCAACTACAAAATTTTTTCTTCAAAGCCCTATGTGATGATGAGTGACATTTGTAGGGGCTAACCCTAAGAGTTGCATTAGTCATAATCCAACTAAACCTACATGACTTGCAAAAGTATCTCACCTCATCACCTTGAATTTATTTTACCACATAGCATACATCAAGTTGCATTATATTCAACATGGTGAATTGGATTTTATTTGGGGTTTATGTGTTGATTAATAAAAGCTAACAAATATCTGCTTATAAATAAATGTACTAACATGGGACATTATACCAAAGGAGAAATATGCCACTTTGATTTATATACATGAAAGAAGCGTAACATAATACAAAAAGAAATGGAAAAAGAAAAGGAAATAGGAAAGAAGAGGGAAGAGCAGCAGCCCAGGCCTACCCGGCCTTGCGAGCCAGCCCGCCTACCCTCCCACTCGTGCACGTGGCCCACGAAGCCGGCCTAGCATCACCCTACCAACCGTGCGCGCACAAGCCACTGATGAGCCGAACCCACCCGTCAGACGTCATGCACCACACGCCGCCGCATCAGGACAAGCTGACCAACGGGCCCCCTCTGTCAGCCACCCAGCTACAACGTCATCATCTTCCCCATGCTCCCTCCACCGCGTGACCGGGGGCTGACCAGCATGGTAGGCGTGGGCCCAGGGTCACACAAATCGCATGACCTTGTTCCCCCTTGCGCCGTGCTGAAGCTACCGCACGCGAGCCGTCAGATGCGCCGCACGCATCACCACCGCCCGATCGCCGTCCGCCATTGGAGCCCTTGGAGCTCGGCTATAAAAGCCAATGTCCATGAGCCCTAACCCTCAGCCCGTTCGCCGCCGCCGCTGGTGGCACAGCACCACACGGCGTCAAGCTGAGAGAGAGGGAGGAGGGAGAAGCAAGGTGGAGAAGGAAGCCACTGCGGGGAGGACCCCGCCGAAACTAGGAGCGCCGCCCCGATCAGCTATAGCGACGTAGCTGCTCGGCACGGCACTACATCGCCACATCATGGCCTCGCCTCGCCACCGCACCGCCATCCTATAGCCACGAACCCTACAGTGAGCCATCTTGCTGAGACCACCTCCCTAGCCAAATGGAACGTGCACCGCCATGATCGAAACCTTGCTGAAGCTTTGAGCTCTAGCCTAGCCCAATTGGTTAGCTTGGGAGACCACCATGGCCACGCTTGCCGAGACCTAGGACGCACCGTGCGCGATGCCATCAGCCAAAATGAGGACCCCAGCCATGACATTGTACATCAGAGCAGGAGTGCACAGGCACGGACATGCTCACCATGGCCGAGAGCACAACCATGGTGAGACCACCACGTCTTCTATGTTGTGGTAAAGGCAACGTTGACACTCAACTGGTTCCGCCATGACAAGAGACACACTACGCTCACCTTAGCCAAGGAAGAAGCTCACCGGAGCCCTACGTTGCCACACCGCACCTCGTTGGAGTGCCACCGCCTCTATTTTGCCCCCACCACCATGGCCGAAGCCACTAGGAGTACCAGGAGCTCCTCCAACACGCCCACCATGGCCGTAGAAGCACTGTGGAGCTCACACGCTCTTCCAACTAGGCTCTCGCTACCACTGCAGCCCTGTTCATGCACGCCGACAAACCCATGCCGCCGTTCACCGTGGCCAGAACCCAAGGAAGCCCTAGCCACCACCTTGACCCCACCACTGCGCTCACCGAGGCTTGGCGATAATTTTGGCTAACTCAATCATGCACCAGTACCGCTCGAGAAGCTCGCTAGTGACCTCACTGCCGGTGGGAGCCCCATTGGGGAAGAGGAGAGGATTTTCCCCTCATCGACCACGTTTTGAGCAGCTCCGATGAGCTTAGATCACGACCACGCCGATCACATCCCGAGCAGCTCCACCAAGCTCAGACCACGACCACGCCGACCATGTCCGGAGTAGCTTTGCCGAGCAGCTCCGACCATGACCTCGCCGACCATGACCATGCCGACCACGTCCCGAGCAGCTCCAACCACGACCATGTCATGGATGTGAACCAAACCCTAGGAAGGAGTAAGTGGACCAAGTCCTTCATAGACTGGCTCTGTGGTCTACGGACCAACATAGGCAGGTTCACCATGAACCGCGCCTCACCTGCGCCCGTGGACCATGGCCTGTTAGTGGCCTAGTAAGACGATGTGGCCGCACCAGCATGCACCACGTGACGGGCCAAAGCCCAGCCTGTATCCAGTCCCAACCGGTCTAGTTTGGGCCCAGCCTATATTGACCATTGATCGGTCAACGTTGACCGTTGACTGGGGCCACATGTCAGTAACACCGCCATGCGGGACCCCACCTGTCAGTATCGGAACCGAGATGATGACATCATGCTGATGTCAGCATGCCACGTGGACCAATAGGAGCGTGACACGTGTTAGCACGATATTAATTCAGCCTTTTTCCCATTTCTAGAAATGATTGAAACTTCAGAAATTCATAACTAATTCATATGAACTCAGAAAAATACAAGACCAGGACCAAAATTCATCTAAAATCGAGCTCTACGCAATGAACCCATGTTTGAGTACATTTGGCTCTTCTGAATTTTCATTGCTTTTTATGCTATTCTATAGACGTCACTAACGCGACTATAATGTGATCGTTTGCAGATTTGGAGGGGAACTAGACGGACAAGGACCGAGAGTACCATGAGGAGTATGGAGACAACTTCACTGAAGGTGCCACATCCCACCCAAATCTCGTAGCACCTATTATGCATGGCTAATATAGAACTGCTATTGCTTTACTTTACTGCTATAATCATACTATGATAGGACTTGCATGGTAGTATGCTTACTTGATGGCCTTTACCTTGATGCAACCTTACCCCTGCATACCCTGCTATTAGGCTAGACACATGCTTACTGCTATATTTTATTGCTTATACTTCTACTATGCTTATACTACATTAATGCATGGTGGGAACTGGTGTTATCTGGACTATGGGGACAGTGCTGCGTGTGTGACTTGGGTGTGTGGAGGGTGAGGGTTGTGTCGACCAAGTTGGAGTATACGACGAGCCTAGGGAAAGTCTTGCCATGGGGTGCTACCTAGGCACCCCTAGAATGGATACCTATGGTGGGTAAATGGTATATGAGGTGGCCTTGGGTGTGAACCTGTGATGGGAGGAGCCTCGGGTGGAGGTGCTATGGTGGCACGGTAAATGAAAACCCTGATGAAGACATTCTAGCTTGGTCATCCCTAAGGACTTACTAGTACTTAGATTCACCAGGAAGCCTTACGTACCACTCGCCCTATATGGTGCGGGACGGCCGGACTACTTGGTAGGATATTGCCACTACTACTAGGTTGATAGCGGACAATGTAAGTTGGTACGGGGCGTGGATGATTCCCCCACACCCTTCCGAGACTTCATGGAGACCTTGTGGACCTAGCTCATGACTCATAGTTTTAGCCACCCTAGACTAGACTTGGGGTGTACCAGGGCTGAATGGTAGAGTGGCATTATCCTAGGCTAGCAAGTGGCCAAAATCAGCCCAGTTGACGACGGTCAGCGAAGAAGGTAGATCTTGTGGTTATGTAAAACCTCTGCAGAGTGTATGGTTGATCGATCGATACATGTGTAGAGTGTCGATCGTAGCCAGGGGCTATGGGCCTTGAGACAGTGCCGAGAGGGAGTTGGCCTATCGACTGAGCGATGGTATGGTGATGGTGAGGAGATGGTGGTACTTCGATCCCAGGATCGAAATCTGGCTCTGGACGGGAATGGGGTGGAATGAGTGTGGGAATAGTGTTAAAACTTGACCAACTACTATTTACTTGATATGCTAATACCTAGGAAACCCCAGCCTTAGAATTTCCTTTTGATTATATCCAACTTGAATCCAATTTCCATAAAGCAATGCTCATAGGATGGGAGTGGCCAGTACAAATCGTACTGATAAATTTTGGCACACAGGTTCTGCTGAGGAGTATAGCTCCGAGGAGTTTGACGGATGAGGGGTTCGATCCTACGCTCGAGTTTGGCGATCTTATCTTCAAGCTATTCTGAATGAATGCTAGTTATGATTCCGCCAATGCGGCGATGTAATAATTTATGTAATTCCGCACTATTTGTACTTTGATATTAATCGTTGTATGGATGTGGTATTCGACTGGAAATTGGGTAATATGATCTACGATGGTCTTATTACACTTCGACTCTATGGATTTCCCTTCATGGAAATCAGATCGTTTCAGCCTCATTGTGATGAATTCGTACATAAGCAGGTTCGTCACCCTCTTGAAGGATAGGTATGGGTACGTTCGCCCCGAATGGAGGCATTTCCTGATAGCCCCTGTAGTCTTCTTCGTCCGTCACTCCATTGACACCGACAATCTTCCTTTTCCCTTCTAGGACTACTTTTAGCCTTCCTTTTGTCTTGTTGTCCCTTGCATAACATCTCTTGTAAGGACGAAGGGGTCATCTCTATATGCGGTCTTAGTGAGATCAACGGTAGTGAACCCTTCGCTGTCAGTGTTGATTTCCTCGAGCTGGACCCATCGGTAGTGAAAAAGAGCTGCCTTCAACAGACCATAGGATAGCTCCCATATCACCTCTATGAAACCATAGTAAGTCACCTGCACGTTGCCGTTTTTGTCGTGAACATCTAAACGAACACCACAATTTTGTTATGTGCTCTTTCCATCTTGCTTTTTTGTGTAAAACGTGAATCCGTTGATCTCATACCCTTGGTACTTAAGATATGTACTCAAAGGTCCCTTGGCTAAGGCATCCAGTTGATTACCCAACTTTATTCCATGCAAGCGACGTCGCAACCAGCTGACAAATTCCTCCTCATGTTTTTTATCCAACCAGGCCTGTGACCTGCTTGGATACAGAGTCTGCAGCGATTGCCGGTGCTTGTCAATGTATGGAATCACACCCTCGGCTTGCTGGAGAACAGGGAACTGTGCCTGTCTGAAAGAAATAGGGTCATCTACTATAACAGATTTCTCCCTGATCATTCCTTTGCCACGTAGTCTTCCCTCGTGATGAGATTCTAGAACTCCGACCCTTTTGATGTCCAGATAATATGTGCAGAACTCAATGGCCTCCTCTATTGACCATCCTTCAACCATGCCCCCTTCTAGCCTGAATCTAATCCTAACATACCTCCTAAAAACTTTCATCAATCTTTCGATAGGGAACATCTGATGCAGGTACATTGGGCCAAGGGCTCTAATTTGGTCAACAAGATGAATGAGCAGATGCAATGAGATATCAAAGTAAGTCAGTGGGAAATGCATCTCAAGCCTAACGAGAGTTTCAGCTATGTCCCGTTACAGCTGCTCTAGCGTGGACACATCAATGACCTTTTTTGAGATTGTGTTGAAGAACGAGCAAAGCTTTATGATTGGGGCGCGAACCTTTGGAGGGAGGATACCACACAAGGCAACAGGGAGGAGCTGAGTCATAATGACATGACAGTCATGGGCCTTCATAAGGCCATAGTTGAACTTGAGTTCTCTCATGTTCACTAGCCTCTTTGGGTTCGCACAATAGCCCGTTAGGACTTTGAGTTCATTGAAGAAAGAAATAAGTGCATGCTTTTCTTCCTTCTTTAATGTCCATGACGCAACCAGAAGTTCAAACTGGCCATTCTCTAGCTCCATGGGATGTAGCTCCATCCTAATTCCCAGGTGTTGCATGTCTAGGCATGTGGCTAGTGAATCCTTTGATGTCCCCCTAGTGTCCATCAAGGTGTTAAGAGTGTTAGCGCACATGTTTTTAGTGATGTGCATCGGCAAGACAGTGGCATACACTCAGAAATGGCCAGTAAGGTAGTTTTCAGAAAACCAATTTTTTCTTCCAAATGCTTCCATCAGGCGCTGCTACTGCATTGTCCCCCTTCCCAAGGACAACCTCTAGTTTGTTGAGTTCTTAAAGTATCGCAGGCCCGTCTCGATATTTTGGAGCTAAGCGTTTCTCAATAGTACCGTTGAAATCTTTTTTGTTCCTGTGGTAAGGGTGATCCTTAGGTAGGAACCTACAGTGTCCCATATAAACCATCTTTGAGTTATTTGGTAGATTTACCGCATCGGTGTCGTCCAAGCACTCGACACATCTAGTATAGCCTTTTGTCTTCTCTCCGAACAACAAACCTCGACCTGGCAGGTCGGTGATTATAGCGATAAGTACTCCCTTGATCATGACATGTTCCTTTTTGTACTCGTCCCAAACATCCGGCACACCCTTTTCAAACATCTCCACTAGTTCATCGATCACTGGTTCCAGAAACACATCGATGTCATTCCTAGGTTGTCTTGACCCTTGGATCAGTAGTGGCATCTAGATGTACGACCGCTTCATACAGACCCAAGGTGGAAGGTTGTATATATAGAGCGTCACTGCCCAGGTGCTATGATTGCTTCTAACCTGGTTGAAAGGATTCATCCCATCTGTGCTCAAAGCAAACCAAGGGTGCCTTACCTCTCCACCGATGTCCTTATAGAACATAGTATTGATAGTCCTCTAGTCATGCCCATCGGTGGGGTGCCTCATCATTGTATCTTTCTTATGCTCTTCGCCATGCCAGCGCAACAACTTGGCTAACTTTGCATATGCAAATAGCCTATGCACCCAGGGAGCTATAGGGAAATACCAAACGACCTTTATGGGACCTCCTCTAGTCTTGGTACCCTCATCTGATGGCCCTTTCTTGTACCGTCGAGCTTCACACTTGGGGCACTTGTCCAAGTCTTTGTATTTTTCTCCACGGTACAATATGCAATCATTGGAACACGCGTGGATTTTTTCAACCTCGAGGCCGATGGGGCAGATCATTTGCTTGGCCAAGTATGTCTTTTTTGGCAACTCATTTTTTTCTAGGAGCATTTTCCTTATTATTCCTAACAACTGATCGAAGCCTTTATCGCTCAATCTGTTTGTCGATTTGAACTCTAACAACATGATGTCGGCTTCCAGTTTGCTCATTGGACAATTCCTATACAATGGTGTTTTGCCATCTTGTCTCATTTTCTCTAGCTTTCTTAGTTGTCTTTCACTAAGACATCCGGTCTCTACATTACGTAGCAGCTGAGAAATGCCATCATTATCCTTGGTGTCGTCAGCTAGCATGTTCCTAAGCATATTATTAATGGTGGCCATAGGTTCTGTGTTGACACCAGGTTCCTCATCCGCATCGTGGATGGATACGTCAGGCATGTCCACATCATCATCGTTTCCCAACAGAACATTCACACCAACCTCGCCATGCATAGTCCATATCGTATAGTTTGGCATGAACCCCCTGGTAATCAAGTGCGATCGTATAGACTCAATTTGACGAAAGTACCTATGATTCTTGCAATCTGTGCATGGGCAGAAGACAGGGTTCCCATTCCCAGCATGGGCTTTGGCATTGGTCATAAACTGGCTGACGCCATGCATGTACCCCGCTTGTCCATTCGGGACAGATGCATCCACTCTCGATCCATCTCTGCACAAAAAAATATTGAGACAGTAATTACAAAGAATTAATAAGAAATCGAGCTTTATGAACAACAATTATAGCTCGAAAGTATCATTTTTGGAAAACATTATTGTACATTAATTATTAAAAAATTGAAATTGGTAGCCCCGGCCCGGTAAATTGAAAATCGTAGTAAAAAACAATTATTGCACAATATTGAAGAACAACTGTTCTACTCTACTTCTAAGAACTAATTATAGCATTACATACTAACAATGATGATCTTGACCACCATGGAATAATTAGCTAGGAATTTAATTGTGTTCATAGACACCAACCTTTTGGATGATGGATTCACCACAATTTGAGCCTTGCACAAATGTCCAATTGGAAAAGTGCTCTCTAGAATGGAGAAAGAACTAGAATGAGAATCAAGTAATGTAGCCATCAAAACGGAGCTAATTAAGCAACAAAATCAAAGGAGTGGATGTTTGTTACTAACCTTAAAGCAAAAAGATCAAGCCATTCTTCAAAATCCAAGCACTAGCTTCATGGTGAAGAGCAGCCGCAACAATAGAGGAAAGGGTCCAAACGCGCGCCTCTGTTCTCGGGATGGAAGAGAGGGGAAGGAGAGGACGGCTACAGCCTTTTTGTGTTGTAGACTTATCACCGTCGATTCTTGGCTAGAACCGACATTGATAGTGCCCAAACACTGTCAGCTCTTGGCTTAAACCGGCAGTGATGAGTGCCCGCCAAAACACTGTCGGCTCAAGCCAAAAACTAACAGTGATGTGGTCCTTCACTGCCAATTTTAGCCTAGCACCAATCATTTTTTCATTTTCAAGCTCATAACCGGCAGTGAAGGTACATCACTGCCGGTTCTCACAAATCCAACAGTGATGAGGCCGGCAATGATGTGCAAATCTGGCGTAGTGGACCATCTGCTGCGATAAAGGAGCTCTATATAGTCTAGATTTTTTTCTCAAATACGCAAAAGATTTGCGTATCATTGTATTAAGTAGAAGAGTTTAAGCAAATATACAATGCGCTCCTATCAAGCGCCTAAGGAGGTTGACCTAACACAGCCGTAGCTAGACCATCCTAGCAAAGTACCTCTTATTTCGATATTACATAAAAGGAAATAGCCAATATCGATGCAGTGATGCGACCTAGGAGATGGCCTTGGACGAGCCCTTTCCAACAGCGGGAAGAGCGTGTTATTATATCCATCTAGTGACCACCTTTGATACTTGACTTTCGTTATTATATGCATCTAGTGGAACACACTGGTCGTGTGGCTCCTAGGCCTACTGGGTTGATTAATTTAATCTTAGCTGCCGGTTGATAGTTCAGTTTAGCTTAGTAATTTGGACGGCTCCATGCAATATTTGTCTCCAAATTACCGTCCAAAAATATTTTTTGTGTAACAACATATCATATAAAAACAATATTCAATAAATTTTGTAGGATCCTCACGTAATTCAGTTCAAATATTCGAAAAAGGACATGGTGGTATAGCTTGCAGCAGAGACACAAAACAGTGATTGGTTACAAATACTTCCCATTTATTGTATTATATCTCGACCGTAGCATGTCGTCGTTACACACAGGAGTATGCAAAATGCATATAAACGTATCTTGGTACAATGAAGTGAGTCTCAATTTACTTAGTAGTGGTTGTTCTCCCATAATTGACCTTGGAGCCAATCAATTGTTCCCTTTTGCACCTGGAAAGCCTTGGCCAAGACATCATTTAAGATCGGTGGTTTTGATCCAAAGACTACATTGGTAATAGTAATTGCCCTAGGGTTCTGGCTGCTTAGTGCAGCGATTGCGACAGCTAGCTTGTCATGGATCGGGTTGAATTGGAAGTGTATGAGCCCTTGGGGGAATACAAACACGTCACCCTTATTGAGAACCTTGGCAAATAGCTTGTTTTCCGGGCTGGAGGAGGTGATTTTTATTTTACATCGGTTTTGGCTCAATCCGTATGTAAAATTAGTGTGCACACTAGTTGTCGGTGCAGAAAGTGACCAACATGTAAATATTTGTAGTTTTGCCGTACGTTGTGATCAGAGGTGGCCTAGCACTCAATGACACAATGTTTATGCTGGTTCAGGCAACATGCCCTACGCCCAGTTTGAGTCAGTCGGTGACTTTATTCTTGAGCCCAGGTGCTCAAAGTTTGCAGTGGGGTTACAAACGAGAAAGAGAAAGATGGGGGGTACAAGAGGTCCGGTCGGACTCTGGTCGAAAGGACCGAGGGCGACGGGAACTCCGCTATGATGTAAGTGTTCGAGCGTGTGCTCATGGTTTGAACCTGGTGGTTCTGCTGTTGTGTAGTAGTGAACTTGATCGATCTATTAAATCTCCCTGTTGGAAGAGAGCACATCCCCTTTTATAGATGAAGGGGATGGCCTTACAAGTGAGAGGGAAGGAGTACGTTTGCTGCTAAGTCTTGCATCCCATGCCGGTAGGTACAAGATGATGGTAGGCGCCCATAATACTGTTGGATGTCAGATGCACGTGGGAGGTTGTGTTGTCTTCTTCGGGTATGGTAGATGTCGGCGCCTGCCACACTATTGATACCTGGAGGCATGCAAGGGGTTTTGAAATGTTCGCCTGGCATGGTAAATGCCGGTGCCCACAACACTATCGACGCCTAGAGGCATATGGGGGAGCCTTACCGTATGGGAGTTAATGGCGCCCACAATACTATAGGGGAAATGTCGGCGCCTAAAACACTGCTTGGGTTTTGTCGTGCCTGGGAGGTCGCAGAGTACTGTTTCTATAGGTGTACAGGGTACGGTCCCTAGTATTGCGGCTTGACTCGTGCGCCCTGCCTTACTTTCTCCGTCCGTTTCCTGGTCCTTACCGAGTGGACGTCCCCGGTCAGTTGGTTCCAGTCGGCTCTGATCGTGCCAGTCGGAGAAGAGTAGTGAGCGGGGGTCTAGTGCATCCCTGGTCGGAGACGTGGGTCAGAGTCAGAAGCGGTGTTTTGGCCAGGCCTTCTAGTTAGAGAGGTCGTTCGGAGGCGGGCAGGAGACCGAAGTGAGCGCTTCGGTTGGAGAGGTGGGCCAAAGTCAGAAATGGGCGTCGTTCCTCCTCGGCCAGGCCTTCCGATCAGTGATTGGATCACCCTTCTGGCCTATTGTTTAGGTACTTGGGCCGACCCATGAGTTGCGCGTTGTTTGCAACATTGCCTGCTGGCCGAGCCTTTGTTGGGAAGCCGGTCCACGAGGGACCCTGGGTTTATGAACCTGACAGGAGCCCCTGAGCCCCTAGGCGATTTAGGTAGAATCGTCTGGGGATTTTTGCCTTGATGGTAGGTGCGCACGAGCGCTCCCGCGGGTGTAGTCCCCGTGCCCCTGGCCGGTTCAGCCAGAACCATCTAGGGTTTTTTCACGTCATCAGTGGGGGAGGTTTTCATTTCATCAGTGGGTGCGCGCGAGCGCACCCGCGGGTGTAGCCCCCGAGCCCCCAGGCGATTCGGGTAGAATCGTTTAGGGGGATTTTTCAACGGGCGTGTGTGTGTGTTTTTTTGTTGAGACGGAGTTGTTTAACCAAGGCATCGTTGTGCCGCCAAGGCGGTTTTGTTTTGGGATCAGGAGAGGTGGAGCTCGTGGATCCTGGCGTCGATGCGTGCCGTGGGATCAGGCGAGGCACTTAGTTTTAAGGATCGGACGAGACGGAGCTCGTAGGTCCTGGCATTGGTGCACGCCGTGGGATCGGGCGAGTCGGAGTTGTGGATCCTGGCCTTGGTGTAGCCCGTGTAGCCAAGGCAGTTAGCTTAGGAATTGGGCGAGGCAAAGCTCGTGGATCTGGATGGGGCGAGTTTGGGGTTGCGGACCTAGGCGTTTTGGCGTGTAGTCGAGGCGTAGCTGAGGGATGGGGTGAGTTCGGGGTCGCGGACCTAGGCGTTTGGTGTGCAGTCGAATCATAGACGAGGGATTGGGTGAGTTCGGGGTCGTAGACCCAAGTTTCATATCATTCCAAGTTTGAGGTTTATCAGAAGGATCTAAAGACTCCCACTAAGATAAAGCAGAATGTCGCAAAACACTAGCTAGATTTTTTACCTTCCTCCTTGGACACATAAAGCGAGTAGCAAATATGTTATCAATGGCTATTTCCCACTCCATGTACTCATCAGCACCTATACCATCATAAGTCGGTGGATACGAACAACCTGTCATTGTAAACACAAAAACAAGGAACAAATGGTGAAAGTTATCCCTACCAAATGACTACGTGGTTGAAGTGGTGTCACTTTTCATAGCAAGTGGAAGCATCTTACCAAGCTCTTACAAAGTTCTTACCAATGCAAGCAGTGGCGGTACAACCAGTGGCTGGTTCGTGATACCTATGAGGTAGTGGTACCGAGATTGCAAAGCCCTTTTCTGTACTGATCTGAAGAATTTGTGGAGCTTGGAAGGCAAACAAAGAGTAATATGTATATCTGGCACACAAGTCAGTAACATAAAGTAATGCTGAATTACAGTCCAAAATACTTGTTCTCGTTGCTGGTCTAAAATGTTCCAAGTACTAGGTGTGTGACAAAAGTACGGTGGATAGCAAGGTGACAGGTGTATGAAAAACAAGTATAGTGGATGGAAACAGCAACACAAACAAGGAACCAGACAGCACACGCTAACACAGCTCACTTTGGTCTTCTCTATGTGCTCCTCTAAATATTGTTCCTCTTTTGCCCCTCTTTTTTCTATTTTTTGGGCTGTCATTGTTTTTTTGGGAAATTTTGACTTTTTTATTTAATTTTTTTTGATATTTTTCCTTTACTTAGGAGCACAAAAGAAGTAACCATAAAAATATGAGCTGAAACAAGTGAAAGACGTGGCCTATGGATTTTTCAGAAAACTTACTCAAAATCGACAAAAAACTTGTGACCACGAAAAGAGGATCTTGTGACCACTTTTTGACTAATTTAAAATTTTCGAACCCCAGCAACGCAGGGGATGGATGGATCCAAATTTTTTTGATCGATTTTGACATATGGAACGTCAAAATCGGAGTCCATATGCGAAAACTAGACCAGTTTTAAGAATTGACTCCGAATTAGAGGACAAAACGGGAACAATGTGCCCAAAACTGGTCACAACAGCAAAGATTTGATGGAAACGATGGGGGAAAACACACAACCTGGACTCTAACATGACCTAACCAGCAACAAGACCTTGACTAGGACACAAACTCAACACGACGGACTATGAAACTGAAATATGCAAAGGCTATGGCACGGAAGGTTCTAGGATAGGAAAAACGAGTATGGCACTGGACTATGGGACGAATGCGAAACACTCAAACTAGGGAATAAATGTGAACCTGATGGTATAGCTTAGCTCTAATTACCACTTAATGGAGACGGGGATCCCGATCTTCTGTCAGGTGGTGGTAACTATTGTTGTGGCGGAGAATGATACACCGATCCGGCTTCAGATCGAAAGATCGAACCCTGCAATCTTAGCACCACAGCTCCTCTAGTTATCAACCGAGCCTCGGACTAGGTTGACCTCGCCAAGAAGGCTAATCCCTGCTGCGCAACAAAGAACACAAGCAAGAACAAGAAAGAACACAACCAAATTGTAGATGAATGATTAATCTCTCAAAGTTGGGGTCTCACAAACCGATGAACGGTGAAACTGTTCTTAACAGAATAATCTAAACAACACCCAAAACCTAATGATGGTAGCGGCATATGATTATAAAGGTCTTAGGGTCGTCTCCTACCCTGGACGCGCCCCCTAATAGGCCCAAATACGATACATGGTCCAATGGACCAAAAGAAGGTGTCGCAGCACCTAGGCAGATTCTGGATGCTGACTTGTTTTGATGATTCCTGTTGATTCTGATGATCTTTTGATGTAAAACCACTTGGATTGGCTTCCTTATCAAATTATCTTTCCATCCATATGTGGATCATCGAAAACGGAGTCCGGATGCATCCTGGGTGACCAGTTTAAGGCAGATTGATCCTAGAGGCCGAGACAAACTCGAACTTGAGTTGCTTTGGGCCTCCACCTCAAGGACTCGAACCGAATTAGCCTCGAGCCTCCTTCTTGGCTTGGACACCCTTGCTGGCCTCCTTCCCCTCCATCCCATGTGCCAAACATGGTCATATGCATGGGTGTCATGTCCTCATCACCCCGAGCCCCGTTGGGCTTTGGTAGGGGTCAGTTTGAGTTGTGTGCGTTACCCCATCCTCGGTTTCTCACAACCGAAGGGGCTAAGCTTTATCGCATGCCTTGATTGCTTAGGCTCATGTGACGCGCTCGGTGAGTTCGCTAACGGGTATGATTGAGTGGAATCCAGTCCATTGTTTGTGACAGGGTCAGCATAGCCCTCTTGTGACATTCCACTGCTCCTTTACCTGCAACCCGATAGATGTCTAGGTCGTTATGGAGACCGACTCGGGTGGCATAATGGCCTCCCCTTTGATGGAGATTCTATGGGCTTGGTGAGAGGTTTAGGATCGAACAAGAACGTTGAGATGACCCTGTCTGCTTTGGGGCAGACTGGGCCAGGGACGCACGGGGCTCATCTACATTTTCTCCCCTAGCTCTATTTGACGTGGGGCAACCTCAAGCCCTTCGTGGGCTAGCCTTCGAACCCCGGTCGGTTGTTGCTCATGTTGAATGAGGCAACTGCCACTTCATGACATAACATGGAGCGTTGTGATGCATTTCGCCGCATGTGCGATGCTTTAGTTCCCGAGCCCCCAGGTGATTCAGGGCTCAAATCATCCGGAGGGCACGGGCATATGGAATGAATGCATGTATGAATGATTATATTAAGAAATAGCTAGGGTCAGTAGTGTTACCTTGATGACTCGAGTGACGGAGTCTGAAGAGCTCCAATCGGAGATGTCCGACCAGGTCCCGTGCTCGTCGTTCATGATGGAGTCAGCATGGCCTACATGGGGCATCCCTTAGCTCCTTACCTGTCTCTCGGTGTTATCCTGAGCAGTTCGATCGACTTAGGAAGCCCGATGGTCTCTCCTGGCGGAGATCCCATTTTGGGTTTTTCCAAGTCCCGCCTAGGGATGCGAAGAGCTGCCTGTGTGCGGTGGCACTTTGGTTCTCGCGCCCGACATGTGGTAGTGGTGGGCCATACCCAGGCCATGTCCCGTCGGATCAAGCACCGTTCCATCAGCTAGGGCATGTCTCATCGGTCAGGGCATGTCCCATCGTATCCCATCTGCATTAAATGGGAAAGGGAGAGGTTTTCTTGCTCCATCATTTTGACTTTCCCGATCAGTGCATCTTCCCCAACTGCTGCGCCCTTTTCCTTAAGTCGGAGAAGGGAGAAGGTTTTTGCCCCGTTCCTTCGCCTATTCCCCATCTGCCACCTCCTCTCATTTTTGTTCTTGCCGAGAGTGTCTTTAAGAGCCACGACGGTTCCTAGGAAATAAAAGGGAGAGTGCAAGGGTGAGGAAAAACTCACAAATCCTTTCGCGAACCCAGAGTGAGATGTCGGACTAGAGGTCATCCACTGTGAGGGAGTCAGTGCTGAAGGCCTTCGCCGTGAAGGGGTTTCTACCGCCGAAGAAGGTGGTGCACTGGAGGGCTCCCGGGAGGGAGGAGTTCCCACAACCTTGCCCTGGCAAGGTGGTTTCCTTTCTTGGCTTCCATGAGCGTGGGTTAGGATACCCCGCACACTAGTTCCTACGCGGGCTTCTCAATGAGTGGGGTCTGGAGCTACAACACCTCCATCTGACGGGGGTGCTGCATATCGCCGACTTCGTCACCGTCTGCGAGGCCTTCCTCGGGGTGGAGCCGCATGCAAACTTCTTCCGACGGCTGTTCTCTGGGCGAGCTTTGCTAGTGGGGAATCCACCCAAGGACATGTCGGTGGGGGGCTTCGCCCTGCAGAGAAAACCAAGCACGGGGGGCTCGTATCCCCCATACATCCCCTATGACTCCAACCGGGGGTGGCACGGGGAGTGGTTTTATATCAGGAACCCGGTGGAGGCGCTGTTCCCGGCATTCACGGGCGGAGATGCGGGATAGTTGGTCATGGGGCCCCTCCCATTGGGAGAAGAAGAAGGTGGAGATCATCGTGGAGGAGCTCCAGAAGCTCTGCGGCATGGCCTTGATGGGGTGTGGGTGTTCCACACCCTCTACCACCATTGGGTTGCTCTGTTGGCAGAGAGGGCACGGCCGATGTGGAGGTACGATGGCCTGTCGGACCCCGATCACGCGTCGTCGGAGGAGCTACCGGACGGCGAGGTCTAGAGTTGCCTCGACCGGGTGCTGTAGCTAAAGCCCAATGAGAAGGTCAATGGAAAGCCCAAACCTCTCAACGCCTCGGTGGTGTCCAAACTAGTATGCTCCCTTCTCCTTACTCCTTGTTCTTTTTGCCTTTGCTTTCTTGCTTTTTTATTTTGAGTCGCCTATTTTGTAGGAACTTGATGCTTACAAGTCCTGGTCGCACCTCCCGAAGGGGCCAGAGGGCGCGGCTCGGCAGGCCACCCAGAAGGAGGTGGCAGATGCCAAGAAGAAGAAAGCCGAGGTGGCTCGGCAGAAGTATGAGAAGGAGAAGGAGATCACCCGGTGCATGAAGGCTAGGGAAAATAAGAGCGATGTTGAGTTAGAGCTCGAGTTGGAGGATCCCACAGAGGTGGATGACATAATTTTCTCCGAGGAGGAAAGCTGGGAGGTCATCGTGACCTTGGTAGAGCATCACGACCCGGCAGCGATGTCTACTCGTGATGAGCAGGAGGTAGAGAGGCGTGCCGTGGTTCCCGTGCTGAGGAAGCATGCGGCAGACATGGACGCCGCCCATGAATGGGAGGTGAAGCGGATGCGGTCACCACGCCCTGCGGTGGCGTCACTAGCCTTGTTCCCACCTACTGCGGGTGCAGCCAAGCAAGCCAAGTGGTCAGAGGAGCGGGCTTGCACCCATGCATCGCCGGGACCGGTGCCAGCGCATGACTTGCAGTGGGAGGATGCCCCGCTTGTTGCTCTGGTCAACGTGTCCCAAACTGAAGGTCGCGGTGATGACTCCGCCCCCGCCTAAAGTGAGGGGGCGTGGGTTGCAACCTAGGAGCGGTCCTTGCCCTTTGGGCCCATCGATGTCGGGTCTTGGTTTTAGAGTCATGCCGCTTACCTCCTGGTATGTTTTTCTTTGTTTCTTTTTGATCTTGCTGTTGAGTCTTTTTGGAGTATGACTGACCTGTACTTTTTGTCAGTGACCGGACAATGATGGGGTTGAGCATTGCCCCAACTCCCATGCAGGAGGTTTGGAGGCCCACCCTGTAGCGTGCTGTAGCGAGCGGTGGGGGAATAGGTTGGTGGCAGTGAGTCCTTCCCTTCCGAGGGTGGTGCTCCCTGGGTTGGTTGCTAGTACGGCGGTAGCGGCGGCGATGGTGTTGGTGGCGATCCCGGTGGTGACGGCGTGGGCTTCACTGGAGGTGTCCCTTGCGGCCCCTCCTCCATCGGCTGTGGTGGAAGAGGAGAGGGAGACCGAGCTCCCTGCCTTGCTGGGCGGGCTACATGGCTCACCCTCATGGTCGGAGCTGAAGGCTCTAGAGGGAGACGTGGTCGGGATGGAGTTGGAACGCCCGTCAGTGGCCCATGAAACCAAGGTGGTGGAGATCCCTTCCGACGATGAAGCAGATGACGTGGTTGAGCTGCCAGCACTATCGTGGGAACTGGCATTGGTTTGGTTAGAGGCTAGGCCCTCCGGTAGGCTAGAGGAGGGTGACCTAGAGTGGCCCTGCCCTGAGGATCCATCAATGGTTTGGTTTGTCCTTCGGGATTCCTAGGAGTGTCAGCTCTAGGACATCCTTGGGAGTAAAGGACTCGCCATGGAGTCCGATCTCGCCAGACTATCGGTGAAGCTTGAGGATGTCCAGGAGCGGGTTAAGTCCACCCAGTAGTTGGTCAAGGTCGACCTGTAGCTCACCATGAGGTGAGTTTCTTGTGTTTGTCCTTGACCTCTTAGTCTCTTATTAGTTGCCTCAGCATGCTTGCTTCTTGTTTTTGTAGGGTCTGCAGGAGATGCCGTCCCACAAGTCCCGTTTCCTCTAGATGGAGCATGCCCAGATGGCCGAGCTTGAGCGTCAGCTAGAGTCCACCCGCCATGAGTCCTAGGACCGGGTGGTCGAGGTGACCATGGTGCGGGCGGAGGAGCAGAGTGGGGCGGAGTGGGCGACCATCGCCGAGCAGGCACTTTAAGCGGTGAAGGCCTACCGGATAGAGACCGATGTGGGGCTATGGAAATCCATATTGGACACCGAGGTGGCGCTCCAAAAATCCCTAGAGACCCTTGAGTCAGAGCGAAATGCCCTGGAGTCAGAGCGGAATGCCCTAGAGTCGGCGCGAAAGGCCCTAGAGTCTCTACGTAGTGGGTGATGGATGCCCGCCGTGAGGACATAGTCAAAAGCGTGTGTCGGGGGGACATCGCCTAGCATGCGGATGGCATGAAGCCTGGGTTAGAAGTGGACATCGCCCCGCCTTCAACCGAGCCGAATGTCGTCCCGTCAGGGAGTGAGCAGCCCGTGCCATCGCTGGTCACACCAACAACAGATGCTGCTGAGTAGTCCCAATAGCTCATAAAGTATAAGTAGTTTAGCTGATGTAAAAAGTTAAGTTCATGGGGGGAGCCCCTGTGTAAATGTTCTTGTGTTCTCAATGACTACAGTTGGTTTTGTTTTTTGTGATGGAGTCACTCCGTTTGGGGAAGCTTGTCCCATTCGTTCCTTAGTTTTACCTTAGCATATTTTTTTATTCTTTCTTTTTCATACTTTCCCGTTCGTCCCATAGGCTGCAACCTTAGGAGCTCAGGGCATGGCCCGTGAGGCTCAGCTGCTCGTAACCGTAGGTAGAGGCAGGGTGTGATCGGTCGGAATATTTTAAAGCAAAGCTACATAAGGTAATTTAAAGGAATGAACTACCCTTTGGTTTGGGTAGGAAGGAGTTTCACCATATGATAGTAAACAAAAAGAGAGGTAGTAGTGCACCCCCATGGAGCCCCTGAGCAACCTAGGCCAAAAGTGTTCGGGTCGGGGCACTTTTATAGGAGCAAACGTTAAGTAAACAATGGTAAGACTGAATTTTAGGGGAAGAAACGACATAGCTATTCCAAGCGTTGGTGAGAATGTCATCGTTGTCGTCCTTCAGTCGGTAGGCGTCCGATTGGATCACCTCAACCTTCAGTCGTCCAGATCCTTGTTCGTTACGCCGCCTTTCTTGGCTGTTGCCTCTTCGCCTTTTTCTTCCTTCGGCCGCCAGCCTATCGCAGAAGGCGCTTGAGGACACCGCAGTCCTTGTAGAGGTGTTTGACGGGGTAGGCGTGGTTGGTGCACGAGATCTCCATGAGCTCGTTGAAGTGACCCGGAAGGTCCTGTTGGGGCTGCTTGCCCGTGTGATCAGCCATGGCAACCAACACGGAGTTGGCTGCTCGGCGGTGATCTTTTCTATTCTTTTCCCCCTCTATGTGGAGGGGCCCTCAACCTGATCCTGGTGCTTGGCCTTGCCTTTTCCTCGGCCTCCATTGGAGCGCTGCAGGAGTGGCACTCGCTGGATGCGTCGGACAAAGGCACATGGTCCTGGGCCTTCTAGGCTGGGACTCCAGTCACTTCTGCAAGCGTCTCGGTTCGGCCCGAGCTGCTCGTGTATAGGTGGTTAGTATAGAGCAGTCACCATGTCAAGACGAGGCGGAGATGCGGCCTCTTGTGCCGTGCTTGGCGGCTATAGCGGTGAGCGGGTGGAGCGATTCGTCTGGTGCGTCCCCACTCCTCTAGTGGGGAGAAAGGCCGTGAGTCAGTGTCGCGATGTGGAGCTCTCCGCCTATTGAACTGTAGCGGTCTCCACTAGTGCCCAGAGGTTCTGGTGGATCGCCTATTCATGGGGGTCGTTCGGCTTAGGAAGGCAACGTAGAAGCATTGCCACAGCGACGATGTTCTGATTGGCCCAAGTGAACTATGGGGGATCGTTCCCCCTATCCATGGTGTTGCACTGGACCTGACGAGTGCGACCCTAGGCGCTGCTCGCTGGTTTGTGTGCACGGGGCATAGTGTGGTGCGCCGAGCGTGCTAGCGCAGTCGACTGCTGGTTCAACTATTATTGTCGTAGCTCCTCGTTGTGCTCCCGTGTGAGCTTGGGGGTCTCCGCACGAGGGTCCGGAGTGGTGTGAGTCTGCAAGAACTATGTTACCACCGGTGGCTATCCTGGAGCATCCGCCATAGCCCACTCTCAAGACGGACGGTGGCTAGGCACCATGTTGCAAATGCTAGAGCCGTCACTCTCAACATCGTCATCCATGAGGTCAAGAAAATAGGTGGGAGCATAGCTCACCATCCCCATGAATTCAGACGAGAGAGGGGGCGGCGCCGGCATCCTTCGGAGCCCCCGGGCGTACGCATCCATGGGAGACGTGAGGCCATAGGGGAACCGGTTGCATGTGGGTCACAGTGGGGACAACGGGGTCCCTCTGGATAATCAGCGGGAGATAGAGAATAGCAAGTAAATAATAGCATGTACATTACTCATAGCGGGGTTTGAGTAGAGAGTTTGCTCAGAATGAAGCGCAGATGCCTTGTTGTTGAAGTTGTCGTGCGTCCCGGAGCCGATGGAGGGTGCCCCTCCAACAGGCGCTAGAACGAGTGCCTCCTCACGAAGGTCTAGTACGCCGGGCCGGTCGGTGATGAAGTCCAGGCTTCCAAAGAGGAAGGCCTAGGATGGCTCGAAGACGAGTGGAACCCACATCCCAATAGGTGGGAGTGCAGGAAACTCTAGTGAGCCAAAGCGAGTCATATCGCCTAAGCCCGCCATGGCGAAGGTGGTGAAAAGTGGGCCATCCGATGACCAAAAAGTGTTGAACGTACAACGTCTTCCCCACAGAAGGCGCCAACCATCGGTGCAGAAAGTGACCAACACGTAAATATTTGTAGTTTTGCCGTATGTTGTGATCGGAGGTGGCCTAGCACTCAATGACACAAGGTTTATACTAGTTCAGGCAACGTGGCCTATGTCCAGTTTGAGTCGGTCGGTGACTTTATTCCTGAGCCGAGGTGCTCGAAGTTTGTAGTGGGGTTACAAATGAGAAGGAGAAAGATGGGGGTACAAGAGATCCGGTCGAACTCCGATTGGAAGGGCCGAGAGCGACGGGAGCTCCACTATGAGCTAAGTGTTCGTGCGTATGCTCGTGGTTTGAACCTAGTGGTCCTGCTATTGTGTAGTAGTGAACTTGGTCGATCTAATGAATCTCCCTGTTGGAAGAGAGTGCATCCCCTTTTATAGACGAAGGGGATGGCCTTACAAGTGAGAGGGAAAGAGTACGTTTGCTGCTAAGTCTTGCTTCCCATGCCGGAGGGTACAAGATGATGGTAGGTGCCCATAACACTGTTGGATGTCAGATGCACGTTGGTGGGGTTTTACCATGTTTGCCTGGGACGGTAAATGTCGGCGCCCATAACACTATCGATGCCCAGAGGCATGTGGGGGAGCCTTGTCGTATGGGAGTTAATGGCGCCCGCAATACAGTAGGGGAAAATGTCGGCGCCTTCAAAACTGCTTGGGTTCTATCGTGCTAGGGAGGTCGTAGAGTACTGTTTCTGTAGGTGTATAGGGTATGGTCCCTGGTATTGAGGCTTGACTCATGTGCCCTGCCATACTTTCAACATCCGTTTCCTGGTCCTTACCGAGCGGACGTCCCCGGTCGGTTGGTTCCAGTCGGCTCCGATCGCGCCAGTCGGAGAAGAGTAGTGAGCAGGGGTCTGGCGCATCCCTAGTTGGAGATGCAGGTCGGAGTTGGAAGCGGTGTTTTGGCCTAGCCTTCCAGTTGGAGAGGCCATCTGGAGGCGAGCTAGAGACCGAAGCGAGCGCTCCGGTTAGAGAGGTGGGCCGGAGTCAGAAATGGGTGTCGTTCCTCCTCGGCCAGGCCTTCCGGCCGATGATTGGATCGCCCTTCTAGCCTGTCGTTTAGGTACTTAGGCTAGCCCATGAGTTGCGCGTTGTTTGCAACGTTGCCGGCTAGGCTGAGCCTTTGGTGGGAACCGGTCCGCAAGGGGCCCCGGGTTTATGAACCCGACAATATCCATCTAAATAGCTAATTCTTGCTTGCATTAGAAAAATTAACAGGCTTGTAATTTATAGGTGTCTTGGACTAAACACCGGGCTTCCAAACATGCCCTTAAAGTGAGTGCATGCATACCTGGAGAGTGTATGTCAGCCACACAGATGTCCTGGAGTGGGCTAGGGTCAGAAGCAATGGCCTGAGAAAGTGACCAATACTAGAAAAAAACGAGGAGAAAGTAGGTGGCGGGAACCATCTAGTTTAATTTTTCACTCGCTTTTATGATTGTGCCCTTCGAACTCAGCTATAGATAGCTGCTTGTTGAGTTTGCGTCTCTCTATTGATGCTTTGGGCATGGGGATGCATGGTGTGTTTATATAGGCAGCCATAATGGCAAGTGTGGAGACATGAACACGTTAATCTCCTACAACTTAAAAGAACAAAGCATGGACATCTTTTGGTGCAACATTTGTTTTGGTTCGTCCATCTGCCGACCCTGTGCGATATCCTGCGCAATAGAAAAAGAAACTTCCATCCCTACGATCCCCGCCTGCTTTGAAGGAAACAAATTGATCACCTGAGGCCACATGCATGGAAGGAAACAATCATGCATGGAAGGAAACCGTAATCATGCATGGAAGGAAACAATAATCATTTACTCTTTTTTCAAATAGTGGTCTTCATTTCGGAGCCCTTCATGAAGTTTAATAATGTCTGGGGAGCTAGGCTTGTGAGAACTTACTCTTAATTGGGTTGCGAGCTAGGGATGTAGCACTTTAATGGGTGTCTTGGTTGAGTTCTACAACTGCCAAAAATTGATGGTGCTGATAAGATTGACAATCCTGTAACTCTTCAGTACCATTCTTTTTTTCAAAAAAAAGGAGGGCAAATGCTACTTATGGTCGAATCCATCTTTTTTTGTTGTTTTGATTTGATTCCCACAGCCCACAACCCACATGTTAACTTTCAGATGTGTTTGTAAAGAATCAAAAGGAGTTGGCCTATTGCCAATCTTTCTTGTCATCTTTTTCATTCTTTATATTTATACTAGATAACGTGCCCGTGGGTTGCTACGGGATAACTAACAATTTATACTAAAAACACGCGGATCGTATGATAATATAACAATACTGTAAAAATTAAATACCAACGTTAAAGTGACATTTAATCTAAAAAGCAAAGTTTATGAATTTAACACAGTCATGGAGTGCGCGGCGTCGCAGGCTTACAAACTCTACTTTATAGACCTTTCTGTGATGCGGCTAAGATAATGTTTTATATTGGCAGGAAGAAATCTCTGATATCCATTTCTTTCATTGTAATCCATTTATCTGAACAATGTTTGAGGTGAGGGCACGGTTATAGTTTTTAGTAGCTTTGCGATATTGTCCGAAGCTATGAGATGATTGATGTCTTGCAATGATCCTTTCATTAATTTAGTTTTCTTTACATGTTTAATTGTTTATTCAGTCTATTTTATAGGCATGCCCGTAGATAATGGATGACAAAATTCAAGCATCCATAATTTATCTCTTTGACTTTAAGCATAAGTTTTATTTTTATTTTTTAATTGATATATTGTCCTTTTGTTTTTACCGTAGCATTACCACGGGCATTCATGAAAAACGAAGATGTCTTTACACAGCAGAAATCTTTCAAGAAGATCATGCATAGATTATTCTTGTATTGAATATTATATATATACAATCACCTAAATATTCTAATTAAACTATAAAATTTTGAATTAGGATACGAGGTAAGACATGCAAACAGATATTTCAAAACTACCTGTAGAGTCCAAAGAACTTAATAAATAAATCCTTCTGAAGGCAATGCAAATTCTCTCTAATCTTTCATTTGGTGTAGTTAGTATTATCATAGTACCCGCATGAATTCACGGGAAATAAATCGTGGACAAAACGTGAACACTTTTTAGTGCAACATTTTAATATGGGTCCATCGTCCTGCCAATATCCTTGAGGCAGATCACATAAAGAATGAGAGTCCCTCTATGAGATTGCTTACAAGAGACTCAAACTTATATCTGATCATGGTAATGTTAAATTGCTTTGCATCAAAAGCATAAGTAATGATAAACGGGGACATAGGTTTTAGTATGCATAGTGGAGGAAAACTCAACCGTGGCCTTCTCAGCAACTTTTCTGAGCCTTTGTAGTGCTAACTTGTCCTTTCTCAGATAGTCAAGAGGTGCACCATAAAATTATGCACCACTAAAAAAATATCACCATTGGTTGCCTTGACCTAAAAAATATGTCAAAATTAAGAATTACAACACCTAATTCAACATCTTGAAACATACACTCAAGTGGATACCTTATTCTATAATATATGTTTATGTGGAATAGTCCTAAAGCCACACATATTTATATGGTGAGTAGAACATACTTTGTTTTAAAAATTTATGAGAGATTTTTTAAGACATGCAGTATTATCCATGTGATAGGCACTAATATTTACATATATACTTAAACCTGTGTGTACAAGATTATATAGAGATGCAGCAGAACTTATTCATGGATTTATTGGCGCATGAAAGAAATGGATATCGGAGAATTCTTTCTGCCGATATAAAATATTATCTTAGCCATATCACGAAAAAGTCTATACAGTAGAGTTTGTGAGCCTGCGACGTCGCGCTCTCCGTGACTATATTAATTTCACGAACTTTGCTTTTTGAATTAAATGTCACTTTAACATCGGTATTTAATTTAACAGTATTGTTATCTTATTGTGCGATCCGTGTGTTTTAGTACAAAAGATTTAGTTGTCCCGTAGCAATGTACGGACATGCTACCTAGTGTCTGAAAAAGTCCAAGTTCAACCTGCTGATGAAACAACACAATTAATTATCATATACTATATTTCTCAACCTTTTCAAACCTACCTTGGTTTTAATATGTATTTTCACACGCATTACACTAACAAATCCAATGGGATCTCTTTGGAACGCGTATTCTTTCTTTTCATTTGTGTTTTTGGATGGAAGGGTCATGCTTATTATCCTTTTAAAAGTAATTCTAAAATAATAGGAAGGAAACCATAAAATGGGTAATAATTACTATATTTATCTAAATTTTAACACAGGTAAATGAGTCCTTTTGGTATATATATATATATATATATATATATATATATATATATATATATATATATTATTGTTGATAGGGAGAGATGAGATTCGTTTTCTAGTACATCCGTACTAAACAAGAAAAATGGAAGGTTCAAATGCATCCATCCTTCGCTCACATACGTATATAAATTAGAAAGATTCAACTACTCGCTAACAAAAGATAGAAACAGTCAACAGTGCGGAAGCCTCTCTATATATTAACACAGGCGTCGTCATGTATAATTAATATTATTACTTTGCACGCCGATTATATAAGTATTTAACAATCTCCATGTGCCGTGTCGTAATTCGTGACCACTAGTTTTTTTTTTTTTTTTTTTTTTTTTTTTGAAATCTTCGTGAGCACTAGTGGAGTCATAGCAGATTCGTGTTTCCAGTGTTAACTTGGTCACCATCTTTTTGGGAGCTGACATACATGAATTAGTCGAGTGGAATGGTTCCGTACCAAGGCAGGGATGAACAGGTAAAACTGTAGCTACCGCACAGGCTTTCCTTTTGAGATAAATCAGGTGAAGCTTCCATCTATCGTTACAAGACCAAACCATCATCTGTTCTTCATGGTTTACCAGTGAGGCCATACCGTAAGCCTGCAACCTGCTATTCTACAAGACACTAGTACAAAAATAAATTTTACAGGTGGCTCTCATTTCTAATAGAGACGGACGACGACTAAGGAAACCGTTCCTAACCTTGGCGGGGAAAACTATAGCTAACGAACTGTCGCTGGAAATGAATTTTCAGGAGCAGTTCTTGTAACACCCGGTTTTAAGGACAAAGCCGAATGCACATCATATGTGAGCCCTGGTAATTAAACCTCACATATAGCTACAAATGAAGGGGCAATATCAATTCACAATGCTTAATATATAGCGAACTTAGCAAAAGAGATAACCTTAGAAAGCAATCAGCGGATAGACAACTCTGATCTCCGGGTGCAGACTTCACTCCACTGGATCCAACTGACTGGTTGATCACAAGCCTAACTTCTCAAGTCTCGGACAAACTGTTATCCGGCCTGAGGTGTGGGGGAAATTGCAAGGGTGAGTCTATGTCGAACTCAGCAAATATAACAACAAGGTAGTGTATTCCATAACCACATGATCAATGAACATGAATAATCAATATCTTAAACAATTAACATAAATGATCATCTTAACAAGTAAAAGTCATCATCTCTTATGTAAGGGTTCCAAGGCCGCTTGTATCCGTGAGCACGGCTAGTATACCAGTTTATTAAACTCTGCGCAGAGGTGTATACTTTCACTGTGAGTCGTGATTTGCCCTTTCGCCCGAGGTGATCAACCTCTTAACCCACTACCAAGGAAGGCCGGCAGGGTTCACTATGAAGCCTTTCAAAGGTTCCGTCTAACCGGGAAGGGCCGCAGGGTCATCGGATATAGGAACCCCCTTTCAAAAAAAAGGCCGCTTCCATAGCTAGGCTCAACAGGACAGAGGCTGTCCTATACCCAACTCGCAGTATCCTCTAAGCCGGCTAGAAAAAGACCTCATACTGAGCTAAAGCCAGAGCCATATAGCCCTCACAGCTGTACTCCGAATGATCACTTACAAGACAAGTCCTTATGTTGCTAAAAAGTCATCTTGTTTATGTTTATAGCATATTCATTAATCAAGTTTCAAGATCATGATCACAGAAAGAAAACCCAAGCTATACTTGCCTTTAACACCGATCCTTCAGTAAGCTCTAATCTTCAATTCTGCAACTTCTGTAGCTTCGGTACTCAGCTTCTGATCACCGGCGCTTACCAACAATTCTGGTTCTACTCGCGGATCAAAGCACACCAACAAACATACAAGGAAACAAAGTAGACTAAGAACAGCAGAGCAAGAGCTTTAAAACAACGTGCTAAGAGAGAGCTCGTTGCTACGGTCAAAGAAACGCAAGAAACACCGATAACCGAACTATCTTTAAAAGAAACGACTAACGGAGTTTTAAATTATACAAAAAAAGAGATAACTACAAGCTCGATTAATTTTAGTTAAACAAAATCAGAGAGTGGTTATTAGTTCAGATTAGTCAAATCATAATTCAATTTAAAAGCCAAGTTAAATCTAGTCATATGTTACCTATCAATTTTGTTATATATTTAAGCAAATTAAACACTAACTTTGAAAAATAAAAGGACATGTGAAACACCTACTCAAACTACATATCAGGCGGCTTAAGCTAAATAACTTATAACTCAAAAGTACATTGATGATAACAATTAATCATATTAATATTTATATATAAAATACCAAAGTATAAAACCTATATATTGATTTTTAGTTATGAAACTAGTTGCATGTATATATAAATTAAACCAACATGTTTAACTATATATGGAAAAACATATTAAAGTCATTTTAAATTTACTTTACAAAAGAAATAAATATTTGAGAGCATCTACGTCTAATATATGTAATATGGTTAAACTAATCATATTTTAATGTATAAACTAGCATGTATTATCTAACCAAAATAAACTTTAGCTTTTCAAAATAAAAGAACTTGTGAGAACCTCTAATAGAACTGTATCTGACGTCTTGTTAAACTAAGCAAACTTATAATACATATGTATGACTTTTAAATTGGAAAACTAGTCGCAGGCATATTAATCCATTTAATATTCTATTTATAAAATTTTCAAGCATGTAACATGATTAAAGTCATTGCTATCATATAGTTTACATCGGCATGGTCGCAACACAAAAAGAATGGAATTACAACTCTACGTTGCTTTTAATTAGAAAACAATTAAATTAGTACTAATCAAACTATATTTAAATCAATAAATTCATAATTGGGTGACATAAGATACGTTAGTGCTACTGCTTAGAGCGTGACTTTACGAAACTAACGCGACAAGAACTACCCGAACCGGATTTAAAACGAAGAAACGGAGTTTAAAGACTAGATGGCAAACTCGTAATTACATCGTCTTGTACCTTGTGTCATCCTCCCGATCTGAGCCTAAGCATGGTGATGGCCTGCTGCTAACGTGCGCAGGGGGAGGGGCTTGGGCTGTTGCAGATCGTAGCTTCCTTGGCCATTGGAGAGGCTACTGCTGTCCTCGTAGGGAAAGGAAGGGGCCTCAGTCTGGGATTTTTCATATAGTGAGGAATATGGATATCGACGAGCTCTTAAGACATAAGATGAACTGATATAAGAAGATAACTTTGCATTGATCTAGAAGGAAACGGGTAGAATTTTGAATAAAGAAATAATTGACGCATGATTGAGTATAAGTAGATGAGGCATATAGATGTATATATACACATGCAAAAGCAGCATGCAGCAGTGGTACGTATTCAATGGCACCGTGTAATTAGCAGAGAAGAAAGGAAACACGAAGATGCAGATGCTCACCAATGAACGGACAGAGTTAAAGATCCTGCATGGCGGCATGGCTGACAATTCTGGTGGTGGCATCGCCGACGACGACGACGGCGAGAGAAAGAGCAGAAAAATATAATTTATTACACGAAGAATTTCCCAAACTAGGGGCTCCCCTTACGGTAGTTTTGGTGTGCTTTGCCCAAGGGGTTGGTAGATATATATAGGAAAAAAAACTCCCCACATATACATCAACTAGCAATATGGTACTAATTGATATTGCACCCTCCACCTTTACTAATAGGCCTAATTAATTATTAAAGCCCATTAGTAAATAAAGACATGGGCCTTTGGGCATGAGGAAATCTGAGATATTTCATTATTTTCGGAATTAATTAATTTCATGGATAAAATAATTCTAGAAAAGCCCAGAATTGAATTTTAAGCCACGAAAAATACTCCGAAGGCTCCGAAAATTCAGGGAAAATTCTCAGAGATAATTTAGAACAAGACGAACCCAAATAAAGTATTTGGAGCTCATAAAAAGATATTTTGGAGCATTTAAAAATTAGATTATGCTCACAAACAACTCCGCCTATGGTGGGGCGTCTTTGGTGTCCCAGCATAGCAGGTCCCAAGCCCTGGTAAAGGAGGAGGGTTGTGTTAGGCGTGGCGAGCCAATGTAAAAACTTAGCCACTTAAATGGAGATGAAACCCGAAAGAAAATCGTTGGAGCGTAACCCTCTTAGCGACGCGCCATATCGGAACCCGGGTATGGTGTTAAATGGGCAAGGGCCAGGTCGTCACCCCCGTGACGCGCTGTGTTGTGATCTGGGCATGGTGTCAAGTAACCAAGGATCGGGTCGTTGCTTCCTTAGTGGCGCGCTACATCAGCGCCCGGGTGTAGTGAAAAATGAGCAAGGGTCTTCGCATCAGAGTCGACGGGTGCGAAGGGTAAGGAAGCTAGTCGAACCAATTAGGATCCGTTTAGGTAGTTGGAATGTAGGGTCACTTACAGGTAAGTTAAGAGAATTAGTTGATACCGCGACTAGGAGGCGTGTAAATATATTATGCGTTCAAGAGACTAAATGGAAGGGTCAGAAGGCGAAGGAGGTGGACAATACAGGTTTCAAGCTTTGGTATACAGGGATAGTCGCGAATAGAAATGGAGTAGGAGTTTTGATTGATAAGAGCCTCAAGAATGGTGTGGTGGGAGTGAGAAGGCAAGGAGATAGGATTATCTTAGTCAACCTTGTCGTTGGTGATATGGTCTTGAACGTAATTAGTGCGTATGCCCCCCAAGTAGGCCTCGACGAGAGTGCTAAGAGACAATTCTAGGAAGACTTAGATGGCCTGGTTAGAGCTATACCTAGTAGTGAGAAGCTTTTTATAGGAGGAGATCTTAATGGGCATGTAGGTACTACAAGCGCAGGTTTCGAGGCTGTTCATGGAGGTTTTGGGTATGGTAGTAGGAATCAGGAGGGGGAGGAAGCTCTAGACTTCGCGGTAGCTTTTGACCTGATGATAGCCAACACTTTCTTTAGAAAGAGAGAATCTCATCTAGTGACCTTCAGTAGCGGACAACACTGTAGTCAGATTGACTTTGTCCTCGCAAGAAGAAAGAACAAACAAGCATGCTTGGATTGCAAGGTGATACCAGGGGAGTGTGTTGTTTCTCAACATAAGCTTTTGGTGGCAGATTTTGGTTTTCAGATGCGTGCCCATAGGGATAAACAAGCTAAGATTGAAAGAACAAAGTGGTGGAAACTGAAAGGGGAGACGTCAGAGGTATTTAGGGAAAGGGTTATCAAAGGGGGCTCTTGGAAGGAAGAAGACGACATAAACAATATGTGGGACAAGATGGCAACCAACATTCGGAAGGTAGCCTCAGAGGTGTGTGGAGTAACCAAAGGAAGGGGACGTGAGGCTAAAGATACTTGGTGGTGGAACGAGGAAGTCCAAAGGGCTATTAAGGAGAAGAAAGAATGCTATAGACGCTTGTACCATGACAGGAGTGTGGACAACATAGAGAAGTATAAGGTGGCAAAGAAGACTGCAAAAGCGAGCTGTAAGTGTGGCAAAGGGTAGAGCGTACGAGGATCTTTACCAACATTTGAGTATGAAGGAAGGAGAGAAGGACATTTATAGGATGGCTAGGGTTCGTGAGAGAAAGACACAGGACTTCAACCAAGTTAAGTGCATTAAGTATGAAAGGGAGCATCTCTTGGTAAAGGAGGATGAGATCCGACATCGATGGCAAGAGTATTTTGACAAATTGTTCAATAGTGAGAATATGGACACAACCTTTCAGTTGGATGACTCTTTTGATGACACCAATAGGCGCTTTGTGCGGAGAATCCAAGAATATGAGGTCAGAGAGGCATTGAAAAGGATGAAAGGAGGTAAGGCGATGGGACCGGATGGTATCCCAATCGAGGTGTGGAGATGCCTCAGGGACATAGCTGTAGTATGGTTAACCAAGCTGTTCAACCATATTTTTTGATCGAACAAGATGCCTGATGAGTGGAGGAGAAGTATATTGGTACCGATCTACAAGAATAAAGGGGATATTCAAAGTTGTACAAATTACCGAGGAATTAAGTTGATGAGCCATACTATGAAGCTATGGGAGAGAGTTATCGAGCATCGCTTGAGAGCAATAACGCAGGTCTCTATGAACCAATTTGGTTTCATGCCCGGAAGGTCAACCATGGAAGCCATTTTCTTAATAAGACAAGTTATGGAGCGGTATAGGGAGAAGAAGAAGGACCTACACATGGTTTTTATTGACTTGGAGAAGGCTTATGATAAAATACCAAGGAATGTTATGTGGTGGGCGTTGGACAAACATAAAGTCCCAACGAAGTACGTCGGGCTCATTAAGGACATGTACAGCAATGTTGTGACTAGAGTTCGAACAAGTGATGGAGACACGAATGACTTCCCGATTAGGATAGGACTACATCAAGGGTCAGCTTTGAGCCCTTATTTGTTTGCTTTAGTGATGGATGAGGTCACAAGGGACATACAAGGGGACATCCCTTGGTGTATGCTTTTCGCGGACGATGTAGTGCTAGTTGATGAAAGCCGGACAGGAGTGAATCAGAAACTGGAGTTATGGCGGGAGACTTTGGAGTCCAAAGGTTTTAGACTTAGTAGAACTAAAACTGAGTATATGAGATGTGACTTCGGCACTACTACTCGGGAGGAGGAAGATGTTAGTTTAGAAGGTCAAGTAGTGCCTAGTTAGGATACCTTTCGATATTTAGGATCAATGCTACAGAGGGGCGGGGATATTGATGAAGATGTTAGCCATAGAATCAAAGCAGGGTGGATGAAGTGGCGGCAAGCGTCTGGTGTCCTATGTGACAAAAGGGTACCACAGAAGCTAAAAGGCAAGTTTTATAGGACGGCGATTAGACCTGCTATGTTGTATGGTGCAGAATGTTGGCCTACGAAAAGACGACATATTCAACAGCTAAGTGTCGCGGAAATGCATATGTTGCGTTGGATTTGCGGTCATACAAGAAGGGATCGAGTTCGGAACGATGATATACGTGAGAGATTAGGGGTAGCGCCAATTGAAGAAAAGCTTGTCCAACACCGGTTGAGATGGTTTGGACATGTGCAACGGAGACCTCCAGATGCACCGGTGCATAGTGGAATCCTAAGTCAGGATAGTAATGTGAAGAGAGACAGAGGAAGACCAAAGTTGACTTGGGTAGAGGCAATAAAAGGAGACTTGAAAGGATGGAATATACCCAAAGACTTAGCCTTAGATAGGAGTGCTTGGAAGACAGCTATTCATGTGCCTGAACCTTGATTGCTTCTGTTGGGTTTCAACTCTAGCCTACCCCAACTTGTTTGGGACTTAAAGACTTTGTTGTTGTTGTTGTTGTTGTTGTTGTATGCTCACAAACAAGTGAGAACAAGTTCCGGAAAAAGCCAAAGAAATTCCCGAGGTATCCATGGAGATAGGTTGATGAATAGTGAGCAGGAAGGACTGATTTGGATTTCATGGAAAAGATTTTAGGATACTTCTCAAGCAAATATTAAGTTGGAAAACAAGGAATTTGATCGGTGAGAAAGACTAAGAATTGCTGGAGAAAGACTAAGAAAAAGCCAAAGAAATTCCCGAGGTATCCATGCAGATAGGTTGATGAATAGTGAGCAGGAAGGACTGATTTGGATTTCATGGAAAAGATTTTAGGATACTTCTCAAGCAAATATTAAGTCGGAAAACAAGGAATTTGATCGGTGAGAAAGACTAAGAATTGCTGGAGAAAGAAGATCGACTTACTAAACGCATTTTTAAAATCTTTTCTCACAACATGAAATAAATCAACAACCAAGCATCACATCAAGCAATAGCTCGTCAAATTAATTTGGAAAGCTTGAAAATTCACATTTTTCCTATAACTAAGTTCACGCTAGTTCAAACTAAGATTGGTAAATTTTATCCAAATATCAAAACATTTATTTTAATTAGTGTTTTCTATGCACAACCCAAAATTAGAAATTTTGGGGTGTGACAGTTCTATTATAATTAAGCCATCACTGAAAGTATATACATATTTTCAGGGATGGCCAGGTTAAAAGAACCTCCCCTGCAGACAACTAAGGAAACCACTCGTAACCTTGGTGGGGAGCACTGTAGCTAACGAACTGTCGCTGGAAATGAATATTCAGAAGCAGTTCTATTATAATTAAACCATCACTGAAAGTATATACGTATTTTCAGGGACGGCCGACCTAAAAGAACCTCCCTGAAAATAAAATTTTCAAGGATGGTTACTTATGTCCACCGTCTCTGAAAATGGTTGATTTCTGGGGTTGGTTTTGTTAAATCCACAGTCCCTAAAAATTGATTTTCAAGGGCAGTTGACTAAGTCAATCTTCCTTAAAAATAGTCGTGGCACAAGTAAATTCATATCTTTTTCAAATGAAGTCGCATGAAGACAAAATTTATATCAAATTGTAGAGCTCGACTAGATCTAAAACTTTGTAGTTGATAAATTTTTTGATTGAGAGCATTTAAATTCTCAGATTCTGAATTTCAATTTTTAACATTTTTCAGATGACCTTGGATGGAAGCACGCTCTATATCGATGTTGTAGTGCTCGACGAGATTTAAACGTTTTTGTAGTAGAAAATTTATCCTTTTAAGATGATTTAAGAGTCAAAATATTGATTACAAGGGGAGGAGCCATTTTTTTACTAGAAGGGTGAAGCCCCTAAACATGGTTTCTCCGACTTCTTAGATGAAGCCATTACCAAGCTGGGCCAAACAAAGAAACAAATCAAGCTGCGTGCACTCGTGTATTTATAGAAAAATTTTCTGCAGTACCAAGGACAACACTAACAGATCTTAATGGTGTGAACCTGAAGATGAAACAACACAATTATCTTATTACTATATCAACCTTTGCAAGCCTACCTTGCTTTTGATATTTTCACACGCATTACACTAACCAGTCCAATGTGATCTCTTTGGAATGTGTATTCTTTATTTTCTTTTGTGTTTTTGTGCGGAAGGGTCATGCTTATTATCCTTTTAAAAATTACTTCTAAAAATGTTGGGAAGTAAAACATAAAATGGTTATTCCTAGCAAATACTTTATTTATGTACACTTTAACAGGGGTAAATGAGTCCTTTTTGACGGTGTGGTTTGTTAATTGTTGCTGGGTAAAAGGTACTATTGTTGATATATGGAGAGATGATTCGTTTTCTAATGCGTCCGTACTAAACAAGAAAAATGGTAAGGTATTGTTGATATGGATGGTGATAGTTGCGTAAACAAGAAAAATGGTTCAAAAGGTCCACATTCATGCTTGTGCTCACATACCTATACCTATAGAAACTAGAAAGGGTCAACTCCTCGCTCACAAAAGATAGAAAGAGTCAATAGTGCAGAAGCCTCTCTCTTTCTCTATATATGTTAACATATGCATCGGCACGTACAATCACTACTACAGAATGGACTTGTTATCCCGGGCGGTAACGGCCTTTAGTCCCGGTTACCGCGCCGGGACAACGATCCCGGGACTAAAGGTGGAACCTTCAGTCCCGGGTCATCGAGCCAGGACTAAAGAGGGACCTTTAGTCCCGGTTGGTGTTACCAACCGGGACTAAAGGCCCTCCAGCCGAGCAAACGTGGCCGCACCCTTTAGTCCCGGTTGGTAACCCCAACCGGGACTAAAGGTTCCTTTTCTTTTTCTTTTTTTTGTTTAATTTGTTTTCAGTTTAGCTACACATATTTGTTTAATATATAATATGTTTTTATGTACGTATTCTACGCTGCTAATATAAATACACGCACGCATATAATTACATCTAATTCTCATCTCGAGCATTATTATATTTGAATAAATTATGAAACTATATATATTTTATAGATATATATGTATATATACAACACTTTCATAATCTTGTTCTCGAAAATAACGATATCAATAAACATTTAATTTACATCATTAGTTCCTTAGGATCAAAGTAGAACTCGTCGTTGGGATTTAGCACTTTTTCTAGAAGATATCCTGCTGTTGACTCTTGAACTGCTTTCAGATGGTCTTTTTGCATGACCCTTCGTTTCAACCATTCAGTCTTGCATTTGAAATAAAAGGAAAAGTATTAATACATATATATATATATTCATTTAAAAATAAATAAAAAATTGATATATATGTACTCTGAGGACATCTTCAGGAGTTCTTCTTATGTATGCAGTGATAAATTCACAAACGTAGTATCCACACAAGTTATTACCTGGTTCCTGCCGCAAACACCACTGTACGAGAAGAAGATTATTCTCATCATCTCACACGTAAATTGAAGTATGATATAGTAATTAAACACATGGGGAAGTATATATAGTACAACTTACTGGTATTTCAACTACATTAAGTGGTGCCTTGCAATCCTTGCGGTGTTGCTGAATAAACTCTTTCCAAACCCTATGCGACCAATAATGTACAATCGTTAATAAATTATGCCAAAGTATATTCAATAATAGTTGGGCGCGAGAGTTCGAAATTACCCCTGGATAATGTCTATCATATCTTGGTATAGTGCTCGCTCTTTTCTCAATGAGTCCAAGATTACTAACTGACTTGAGTTTAACTCAATGACAATGAGTATCCAGTGAAACCTGCATTGGTTTATACATACACGTACATGCATATAAGTTGTATTGATATTACATAAAATGTGTAGACTACATTATTATTAGCACTTACTCAAAGTCGTTTCGCAACCGAACGAGAGGCCAAGGATCCAGTACCAGTTGTCATCTACTTTCTATACTTATTTTTGCAAACTAGTGTAAATTTCACATTTTCTAAAATGATATATTTAAACAAAACTAAAATGATTTATTTATCTAACTAAACCATGAAATATGTACTATGTATAATAGTAAAATACCAAACTATCAAGTGATTTTACTATTGTAAATCATTATGTGATTTTGAGCTAAAAATGACATAGAAATCACATTGCTCAAAAACATGTTTCAATAAATAACCATCCGTACTAGTTGACCTTCCTTATGTGATCATCTCGGCGAGCATTTCTCCACCGGACGGCACCGTACTTGGCCAAGGAAGAGCTCCGATTCTACGAGAAAGGGAACACAGTCTTCCACGACCGTTGCCGCTCTCCCTCGTAGAATCAAAGCTCCTCCTTGACATCCGTTACCACTCGGCAGAGAACATGCTCACCGAGATGAACACGGTCCGCAAGTTCAACTAGTACGGATTTTCTATAATTTTCTAACTATTTTCTAAGTTTTTCATTTCATGGAAAATTTAATTCTAAAAAATAAAAGGCATGATTTCTAAGTATTTCATTTCATGGAAAAAATAATTCTAAGTGACCTGCTCGATATCGGCGAGCTCACGGACGTTTAGGTTGCCGAGGATAGTAACATTTGTAGATGACATTTGTAGGTCTGAAGTTATCAAATATCTATCAAATTATAGCTCAAAAACATGTTTCAATAAATAACCATCCGTACTAGTTGACCTTCCTTACGTGATCATCTCGGCGAGCATTTCTCCACCGGACGGCACCGTACTTGGCCAAGGAAGAGCTCTGATTCTACGAGAAAGGGAACACGGTCTTCCACGACCGTTGCCGCTCTTCCTAGTAGAATCAAAGCTCCTCCTTGACGTCCGTTACCGCTCGACAGAGAACATGCTCGCTGAGCTGAACACGGTCCGCAAGTTCAACTAGTACGGATTTTCTACAATTTTCTAACTATTTTCTAAGTTTTTCATTTCATGGAAAATTTAATTCTAAGGTCACGTAAGCCGCCGGGGACGAGGATGGCGCGTGCTCCAGCGAGGACGAGCGAGGTGTAATTTTGATGAACTAATTTAACTTTTGTTTATCCAAACATATATGCAAATCATCATGTGATTTTGAGCTAAAAATGACATATAAAATTATAATAAAGTCCAACATATAAAGTTACACATGCATCTACATCGCAAAATGAGATAAGCTACTGATAAAACATAAGAGGATTAAGTTTGTTACCTCCAAAATCGAAGAGCAACACCAATGGAGGGGGAGAGAGCAAGAACAACAGCAAGCTGAAGAACAGAGGCAGTGAGTTTGAATGGAATGGCTCGGGCTCGGGGAGGAAGAAATGAGCTGGATTATAGGCCGGGATAATTAGTCCCGGTTAGGGGGCCAAACCGGGACTAAAGATTAATCTTTATTCCCGGGGCATCACCCAAACCGGGACTAAAAGCTTTAGTCACGGCTGGTATTACCAACGGGGACTAAAGGTTTACCTTTAGTCCCGGTTGGTAATACCAGCCGGGACTAAAGATCCCTGCCCCGCGGACGACCGTTGGGCAGGGACCTTTAGTCCCGGAGGCAAAAAATGCCGATGCTAATGCCAAATTGGGACATTGTTCTAAAGTCTATTCTCTAGTAGTGAATATCTTTACTTTGCACCTCGATTATATAAGTATTTAACAATCTCCATGTCGTCATTCGTGACCACGTTGAGTCATAGCAGATTCATGTTTCCAATGTTTGCATGGTCACCATTTTTTCAGAAGGTAAGATACATGAATTAATCAAGTGGAATACTTCCGTAGGTACCAAGGCGGGGACCAACTGGTATAAGTCTTCCTAACTCATGCCTCCGTTCTATTGGGCTGAGTGATTAGCTATTGTCACTTATGTGCTCAACAGAAGACCGTCTTCTATTGTTGCTATAAGTATTTATCAATCTCCATGTCGTCATTCGTGACCACTTGAGTCATAGCAGATTCAAGTTTCCAATGTTTACAAGGTCACCATTTTTTCGGAAGGTAAGGTACATGAATTAATTGAGTGGAATGCTTCCGTAGGTACCAAAAGGCAGGGACGAACTGGTATAAGCCTTACTAACTCATGCCTCCGTTCTATTGGGCTGAGTGATTAGCTATTGTCACTTATGTGCTCAACAGGATACCGTGTTCTGTTGTTGCGAACTCCATTCTATTCCAGCTCCTTTATAACATGATGCATGACTATTACCACCTCCATTCCGACACTGATGTGGATCTCATCATTGAGCGTTTTGGCTAAACACATCCACTACTACACAATGCTTAATGGAGGCAGGCGAATTTGATTAATGGAGGCAGGCATTGCAACCGCCTCCAATCAAAGGTCACCATTAATGGAGACAAACGGAGGCGGTTGCTTCGCCCACCTCAGTTAATCGACCCATTAACCGACGTGGACATCTTAACATGCCAGTCTAAGATGCCCTCCTCCATTAATGTTCTCCATAAAATAAGAAAAAAAACAAAAAAAAACTTGTATTTTGAATAGTCGAACCCACGACTTGACGCTCAACACTATCACGTCTCTACCACTGCACCTCACGCTCAGAAAGTCTATATATAATATGTTATAGTTTTATATCAATATTTCGTAGTCTTATATTGGATATTTTGGCTACTAAATGAACTCAAATGAAAAAAAAAATTTGAACTACAAAGTTTTAAATCTTATCATGTACAACAACTTTGGTATAAGATGTATCTCCATCCGAGATTGTTTGAAAAATTCAAAAAAACTGAATCTCAAAATATGTGAATCTAAAACAAATATCTGATACTTTAAACGATTTAAAATAAAAACTTGTCAACATCAAACATGTAGCTCAGGTCGGCCACTACAACTTTGATATTAACTATGTGAACATTCGAGATCATTTAGGAATTCTAAATTTTGAATTTCAAAATCTACAAACTTAGAACACACATTTTGGACACTAAATGACTTCAAATAAAATAAAGTTGTAGATCATATTGGGAACTATAACTTCCATATAGACCATGTCAACATCGAGATTGTTTGATAATTTTAAATTTTAAAATCTGCGCTTTTACAACAATTTTTTGAGACCATAAACGGTTTTAATTAAAAAACTTTTCAACTACAAAGTTGTAGACCACGCCGAGAGCTACAATTTTGAAATAAAGTTTGTCTTCATCCGAGTTCATATGAAAAAGTTATGAATTATTTTTTTGTTGCAATCAATAACCGAGGCGGACATCTTAAAATGCCCACCTCCGAAAATAATCGATTAACGGAAGCAGACGTCTTAAATTGCCCGCTTCGGTTAATGGATTAACGGAGGTGGTCACCTTATCTAACATTAACGGAGGCGGACGCCTAATGCTGCCCGCCTCCGTTAATCCTTAACCGAGGCGGGAGCTCAGGCGGCGGCCCTGCCACCGATTAACGGAGGTGGCCGCCTAGCCTGCCCGCCTCGGATAATAAAATGGCACCGCCTCGCAAAATCTTTTCTGTAGTAGTGATCTTTGATTACAAATTACAATAAAGTAGAATCCTACTATGGTCCTATATACATCGTTCATGTTTCATCCATTTTAGCCGTCGAATTCTTAAAAAAATTTAGATACAAGGAGAGCTTACACAAACAAGAATGGATCTAAGAAATATAAGGATTTGTTTTTCGGCCATGGGTGACAACTAATTAGTGACATGTTCCGTTTACCCATGTCACTAATCTTATCGTTAGTGACATGTTTTAATTTCATTGAACTAATTAAGGTGTGTCCTTCATGCTGTTTTGGCATAATGCCTTAAACTACCATGTTTGGACTGTTAGACTTCTGATGTGTGTGAACTTTTGTGTTGCATTTGTAAAGTGAATTTAACTAGTCTTTACATTGTTGGAATTGGATGTGACCACTTATGATACTTGAATTCTGTTACTATATGCATCTAGTGGAACACACTGGACGTGTGGCTCCGTGGCCTACTGGGTTGATTAATTTAATCTTAGCTGATCTACTGGTTGATAGTTCAGTTTAGCTTAGTAATTTGGACGGCTCCATGCAATATTCATCTCCAAGTTACCGTCCAGAAATATTGTTTATGTAACGGCAATAAATTATGTAGGATCCACACGTACTTCAATTCAAATATTAGAAAAGAACATGGTTGTATAGCTTGCAGCAGACACAAAAATAATGATTAGTTACAAATACTTTCCATTTATTCTATTATATGTTGTCTGTAGCATGTCGTAACTGAATACACATGAGTATGCAAAATGCATATAAACCTATCATCGTACCATGAAGGTGAGTCCGATTTATTTAGTTGTGGTTGTTCTCCCAGAACAGAGCCTGAAGCCAATCAATTGTCCCCTTTTGTACCTGGAAGGCCTTGGCCAAGACATCATCTGAGATCGGTGGCTTTGATCCAAAGAATGCGTTGGCAATAGTAATAGCCCCAGGGTTCTGGCTGCTTAGTGCAGCGATTGCGACAGCTGGCTTGTCACAGATCGGGTTGAATTGGAAGTGTATGAGCCCATGGGGGAATACAAACACATCACCCTTATTGAGAACCTTGGCGAATAGCTTGTTACCATTGTCTGTGTTAGAGGTGACAAATCCAACATAGAGTGTACCCTCGAGCACAGTGAGAATCTCTGTGGCACGTGGGTGGGTGTGTGGCAAATTCTGACCTAATGGTGCGTAGTCGATGCGAGCCAACGAGATGCCGAGGGTGTTGAGTCCAGGCAGCATGACATTGGATCCGACCTTGCTTTTCATGGTGTCCCTAGGCTTGTCAAGGTTTGCTGCCTTGAAAAAGTCATCTGCGTTCACGGCCATGGGGTCCTTGCAAGCAAATCCACTCACCTTCACTGCATATACAAAGACGAAGGAAAGAAAATATTAGGACATACATAAAAATTATAATGTTTGTTGTGACAAATGATTATTATTTGATCCTCAGTTTAGTACAAGAATATAGCATGACTTAAAGTGAGTGCATGCATATCTGGAGAATGTATGTCGGCTACACAGAAGTCCTGGAGCGGGCTAGGGTCAGAAGCAATGGCCTGGGAAGTGACCAATGCTAGAAAAGAAACGAGGAGAAAGTAGGAGGCGGGAGCCATCTGGTTTAATTTTCCGCTCGCTAGCTGTTATGTTTGTGCTCTCCGAACTCAGCTATAGAGAGCTTCTTGTTGAGTTTGCAGCTCTATGTTGATGCTTTGGGCATGGGGATGGTGTGTTTATTTAGGCTGCCACAACGGCAAGTGTGGCGACGTGAACGTGTTAATGACTGAAAAAGTCCAAGTTCAACCTACCAAAGAACTTTGCAAACCTACCTCGATTTTAATATTTTCACATGCAGTACAGTAACAAATCCAATGTGATCTCTTTGGAATGTGTATTCTTTCTTTCTTTGGTGTTTTTGGGTGGAAGGGTCATGCTTATTATCCATTAAAATTAGTTCTAAAATATTAGGAAGTAAACCATAAAATGGGGTTATTCCTAGTAATTACGAATATTTATCTAAATTAACACAGGTCAATGAGTCCTTTTGGACGGCGTGATTTGTTAATTGTTACCATGTAAGATACTTGTTTTCTAATGGTGATTATGACATTCCCAGTAATCACGTTAGCTGATGGTGGACTGTGATAGTTGCGTAAAGAACAATATTGGATCAAATGGTCGATCCATGCGTTTGTGCTTACATAAGGATAGAAAGAGTCAACTCCTCATGTTTCCAATGTTTACTTGGTCACCATTTTATCGGGAGCTAACATACATAAATTAATCGAGTGGAATGCCGGGTCGTCTCATGAACCAGTAGTGTTGCTGGAACTGAACTCTGCCGGGTTGTGTAAAGGAACGGCAGTAAAGTTGAAGAACATTGCCGGTTTGTAGGAACCGACAGTGATAGCTAACCCTCATTGCTGCCGGTATGGTTGTGCCGGTTCAAAATCTGGCAGTGATGGGGTGTTTTGAACCGGCAGTATTGTCCTGATCTGTGGTAGTGTCACGTACTTTAATTTAAATATTCGAAAAAGAACATGGTGGTATAGCTTGTAGGAGAGACACAAAAACAGTGATTGGTTACAAAATACTTCCCATTTATTCTATTATATATCTCGGCTGTAGCATGTCGTCATAACTGAATACACAAAAGAGTACGCAAAATGCAAACTTAGTAGTGGTTGTTCTCCCAGAATTGAGCTTGGAGCCAATCAATTGTTCCCTTTTGCACCTGGAAAGCCTTGGCCAAGACATCATCTGAGATCGGTGGCTTTGATCCAAAGACTGCGTTGGCAATAGTAATAGCCCCAGGGTTCTGGCTGCTTAGTGCAGCGATCGCGACAGCTGGCTTGTCATGGACCGGATTGAATTGGAAGTGGATGAGCCCTTGGGGGAATACAAACACGTCACCCTTGTTGAGAACCTTAGCGAATAGCTTGTTACCGTTGTCTGTGTTGGAGGTGACAAATCCAACATAGAGTGTACCCTCAAGCACGGTGAGAATCTCTGTGGCACGTGGGTGGGTGTGTGGTGGATTTTGACCTAATGGTGCGTAGTCAATGCGAGCCAACGAGATGCCCAGGGTGTTGAGTCCAGGCAACTGCATGACATTGATCAAAGTGACATTGGATCCGACCTTGCTTTTCATTGTGTCCCTGGGCTTGTCAAGGTTTGCTGCCTTGAAAAAGTCATCTGCGTTCACGGCCATGGGGTCCTTGCAAACAAATCCATTGACCTTCACTGCATATCCAAAGACAAAGAAAAATAGGTACACAGCAGTCAGAAATCACTAGGACATACATAAAAATAGTGTTTGTTCTGACAAAAACAATTATAATTTGATCTGTAATTTAGTACAAGAACATAGCGCATTATTTAAACTGAGTGCATGCATACCTGGAGAGTGTATGTCGGCAACACAGAAGTCCTGGAGTGGGCTAGGGTCTGAAGCAATGGCCTGAGAAGTGGCCAATGCTAGAAGTGAAGCCAGGAGAAAGTAGGTGGAGGGAGCCATCTGGTTTAATGTTTGTGCTCTCTGAATTGAGCTATGGAGCTTCTGTCTGTTTGATGTTTTGGGCATGGGGATGGTGTGTGTTTATATAGGCTGCCACAGCGGCAACGGTGGTGACGTGAACGTGTTAATGACCGGAAAACTCCAAGTTCAACCTACCAAAAGAAGAAATGGTCTCCGGCTGCTAGAACCCGCAGACGAAACAACACAATTATCTTAATACTATATCAACCTTTCCAAACCTACCATGGTTTTAATATTTTCACATGCTTTACATTAACAAATCCAATGTGAGCTCTTTGGAATATGTATTCTTTCTTTCTTTGGTGTTTTTGGGTGGAAGGATCAAGGTCATTATCCTTTTAAAAATTAATTCCAAAATATTAGGAAGTAAACCATAAAATGGGTATTCCTAGTAATTACGTTATTTATTTAGGCTTTTGCTCCAATACTCCTCTTTCAAAAAATCGCACACATCTCAAAGCAGCTCAGCTAATTAATTAAACATTTTCTTAATCATTTTTCACCTGGGTCTCGCATATTCTCGGCCCGCCAAGCCCAGACGCAAGCCGAACTTCATGTCTACTCGATCCCACTTTCTTCGGATCCAGTTCATCGGAGGATGTATCTTTTCATCCTTCGGATCCCGTTGATCGGAGGATTTTGTTTTCATCATCCATCGGATCCCTTCGATTTCCGGAGAGGAGCTCCGGCAGCGTTGTTCTATTTCGCGTGAGGAAGTCCGCGCGACAGCGCCGCTTCCTGATGGACGTCTGCTGCTGGCTGCTACTGCTACTCGTGTGTCGTGTGTGAGGCCAGCCACCGCGACGGCGGCCATGGATGATGGATGCCGCTGCTGGCGCTACCGACGAAGCAACGCATCAAGGTGCATGTCGATATATATATATGCAAGCAGTGAATAGGAGCAGAATCCGAAACGAAAGCATGTCGAGAGGATTAAGTTCGGCTTTGGTTCAAGCTGGGCCAGGGCTGGATAGGACGCTCCGGGCCCAAGCCCATGCGTGACACAGTTGAAAAATAAAGAAACATTTAATTAATTAGTTAGGCTGTATTGAGATACGTGTATTTTTCTTAAAAAAGAGGAGTACTGGAGCACATCTCATTTATTTAAATTTCAACGCAGGTAAATAAGTCCTTTTGAACGGTGCGGTTTGTTAATTGTTGCTGGGTAATATGGAGAGATGATTAAGATGTTGATAACATGGAGAGATGATTTATTTTATTTTCTAATGGTGATTAAGACATTCCCAGAAGCAGTTGCTGATGGTGGACTGTGATGGTTGAAATGGTCGATCCATGCGCTTGTGCTCACATACGAATAGAGAGAGAGTCAACTCCTTATGTTTCCAATGTTTACATGGTCATCATTTTTTCGGGAGCTGACATACATGAATTAATCGACTGGAATGCTTCCGTACCAAGGCGGGCACGAACTGGTAAAAGCCTAAAATGGTACGGGCACGAACTGGTAAAAGCCTAAAAGGGTAGCTAACGCACACGCTTTACTTTTGAGTTAATCTGTGGTGAAGCTTCTATCCATCATATCTGTCCTCCGTGCTTCACCAGTGAGGTCATCCCGTACGCCTGCAGCCTGCTATTGCCACAACACATAGCAAAATGTTAACTTTCTATTCATGGATCCCTAACATTTTGATATGATACCGGCGCTTCATTAACGTCCTGCTGCATCCGATAGTGACTTTTTTTTACCGCATCACTGAACCCGTCAATGTCAAGTTGTACATACATCAGGAATGGACAAAGGACAAGGTGGCGGTCGGCCAGGCCTGGCCTGCGGGAGACGGGACCATTAATGGCCGCCCAATTCCACAGGGGTACGCTCGCGTCACCATTGGCAGAATACTTGATAAGAAGTATAACAAAGATACACATTGAGTATCCCGCAGCGGAAGACAGACCGAAACTTGGTCATAACAAGGACTGTCAAGTGGCCTGGCTCAAGCGCTTCATTAAGCTTGACCACCAATTGTCATCTTATGATGAGGATGACTGCGAGTCTTCACTTCCACTAGGAAATGGGCCCTTGCTATGTTATGTTCTACGGAAAGAAACATGTGATTTATATGTCTTGGCATGAGGCTAGTAAACATGTGCTTGGGTTCAAAAATGCTATACACAAGAAGTACAACAACTATGCCCATGCACTTAGAGATTTTAATGCTTATGTTGGAGCAACAACTACCTCCCCTAAACTGGCCCTAGCTGATAGTGGTGAAAGCATCCCCCTCAGGGTGGTAAGAGTGGTTCTTAAAAGAATGTGGTGATTATCAGTCTGTTGGTGATGGTGTTTGGACTTTGGATGAGGCTTTCCATGAGCTGCCAATGCAACTGCAATACTTAGGCCTGTGATGACACAATTAGATGGTCGATGTAGTTGGATAACATAATTATATGATGATTTAATTATGGTGTCTGAGGCCTATTAGTTTGGATAACACTAATTGTATGTTGATAGCTATATTTTGGTTGTAATGCAACTTCATCTATTAATACTAATGCTGCTGCTGTCGTACTATTAATACTACTGCTGCTGTCCTACTACTACTACTACTGCTCCATTGCACTACACCATGACCTACTTTTCCCTACACTCATGTGTTGGGAAATCTAAGATTTTGACAACAAATTATGTGTTGGCAATTGTATACATTTTCAGTGTCATATAAACTGTCGGCAATGATGTTGTAAGACAACACGTTATCTGTCGGTGTTGCTCCTTCCAAGCCAAGAAGTGTCGGCGAAAGTGTTAAGACAAAATGTGTCGGCGTAGCCTAACCAAACGACTGCCCAAGTGTCGTGGAAGGGGTAAGCACGGAAGCAAAATAGAAAGATTCCGGGTGAGCGGGAGAACTGCGTGCCAAAACAAATCGTGCGCAGCAACTAAAATGCTAAATATTGAGCCCAGTAAAACAGGCTGCCTCTGCCCTTCCGCATTCGCCCCCTTCCACTCATGCGAGACGCGACCCCCAAAAAAAAGCAGCCACCGGGCGCCGGCAGGAGGTGTCCGCCCGCCACTGCCGCCCACCCTGACCGCCGCCGCCCAACCCCGCCACCGGCGAAGTCACTAGCCGGAGCCCTGTCGCCCCTGCCGCCAAATCCACGGACGAGCTGCCCGTCCTCTGCCACCCGAGGCCGCCGCCCCCAATCCCGCCGTCGCCATAGCCCACCGCCAGGCGCCGGCAGGAGCTGTCCGCCCACCACGGCCACCCGCCTCCCAATCCCGTCGCCGCTGAAGTCCCTAGCTGGAGCCCTGCCGCCCCCCGCCGCCAATTCCACCGGACGTGCTGCCCCAGCCCCCCTGCTGCCTGAGCCCACCGCCCCCAATCCCACCGTCGCCATAGCCCACAGCCGGCCAGCAAGAGTTGTGCCATCACTGCGTCCCCATTCCCCTCCGCATCCAGGTGCGTCATCTCCACATCCCCTTCCTCTCATCCCCATTCTCCTGCATTCTAGGGTTTTCGCACACCTTAGTTTCTTATTTTTTCTTGGTTGCAGAAAGCTGACGAAGGCGAGAAAGGCTAAAGATTCAAGGTTTGGGTTATACTTCCGTTGCCAAACTTTCATTCAGTCTAGATCCACTATCTCTTTCCCCTCTCTGTAGGAATGTATTCATCTTGATTTAGATATGAATGTGATGTTTAATGCCTTAATTGATTTTGCAGAGGAACTAGCTGGATTCAAGATCTTGCACACAACACAATCCATCAGCTTGCATGTATGTTCTCTTGTGCTGGATCTGCAACATTTTTCTAATATGATGGCAAAGTTCACACTGATGGGAGTTCATAGTCAGTTTACTTTGGTCATTTATGCGAAAAAACATGTCGTGTTTGTTCTATATATAAAAACTATGAGAGAAGGGAATCAATTGAACTTTAAGCTGCAAATGGAAGTATAAGTTAGTCTTAGAACTATTGAAATGCATACATGTCTCCTGGCTGCAATATATCAATTCTGAGTATTTCTTTCTTTCTTGTGCATGTTGCAAAATATCCAATAAGGAAACACTAAAGGATTCAACTCTTCGATTGTGTTTTGTACACAAGTCATCACCACCTGTACCTTCGAAGTAAGTTTCCTTGTGCTCAGGTTTTTGACTTATTTGTGTTGCCTTGTGTGATTAATTGTCGTTGGTAACATTATCTATAGGGAGCCTAAGCAAGTTGGCCTTCTAGTCTTCATCTGCTCTTCTACTGCCATTGCTTGATTGGTATGCTCTCCATTTCTTATGAACTTTGTCTCTTCTTTTGGCATAGAATTGCAGGTTATGTGTGGTCTATGATGTGATGATTTTGGTTTCTTAAAACTAGATTAAATTTTCCCTATAGTTCATGTGCATGACTTGTGGTGAGATGATGTTTTCAAGTGTGGTGAATTAATTTGATTTGGACAGTTCTTTGAAAGGATCCTTTTTTTTGTTGAACAACACATTCTAAAATGAGAACATATGTGTATATATTTCACTAACTGCCTCGTCCATATGAAGGGTCAGCACCATTCTAGAGGCTCGTGGGAGATGCATTGCATGGCCACATGACAGAGTACTGTGTAACCTCTCTATATTCTTGAAAAAATGATCATTATATTTTGCTGATTACTAATATATTTGTTTTCTACTAGATGAGGGATGACAAGAAGTCACCGCAGCACTCAAAAGGTGGTGGCACAGGAAGGCCATCGCAGCTTGAAGGTATTTTACTTGAACATTTTGACTTATATATGTGATCCAAACTGGTGGAAATGTGGGAAAGCAATGAGGCTGTGATAGCGAATGTTTTGATTTGATAAATCTGCAGTTGAATTATATGATTTGCCAATTAGATAGTGTCAAACCCGAGGGATTGATGCTCCTTGAAGAATATTTGAGCCATTTCTGAGTTCTATATGTAGATGTAGAGAATTGTGCTCCTGGGTTGTAGAGTCTAAGTGGCTGAAATTAGCATGGGAGTATAAATAATAAGTGAAAAAATAATTTCATCCAACCTGCACCTCTATTCTGCTTCACTTGAAGAACTCTACAGCCTGCTGCTGCGTGGTGGTAGTTTGCAGCAGCGATAATTGTGTGCTAATTATTTAGACGACATAATTCTGGGCTCCAAGCCCTCCAGCACTCCAGCAGCCATACATATACATGCATGCAAATGGTAGTCTGCTACTTATATATGGATCTATCAATTGATGGTCAGTAAAATAACAATCCACGGCCGGAGCCATATCATTACATTTCCAACCCATGCATAAATTTGTTTTGTTTAGAACAGATAAATTTGTTACTACTAGGTCACTGGAGGGGGCAATCCAAACCTGCACATCTAGTTTGTCTGCTTGCTTGCATTGTTTGTTAGGACCAGCTGAGACTGATGATTATTCAGACCACCTAGCTAGCTGTGATCGCTTAACTGCAGTTCTTGTTGCCACACTTGGATTAATCAACTGACAAGAGAGATCATAATATATAGTCGTTTTTTCTCATGTTTTTTTATCTATAATATATATAGTGACCATGCTGATGAGATTTTATAACTTTTATTAGCTAATAACTACAGCAATACAGAATTGCAATCTTTTTAAGCAAGAATGAACCCCACATATCACTTCAATACATATCACATGGAAAAACCTGTAGGCATACTGGTAAAAATAAATGGAATACTGTGAATTTACAATGGAAACTAAACTTTGGTTGCAACAAATATTGAAAGGAGATAAGCTATCAATTATAAACTGAGGTGTTGATTTAGAGTCTAGTAACCACTCAAGCTATCAAATTGCTGCTGCTGCTGCTGCTGTTAATGATAGCATAGTTGCCCACTTACAGTATTACTGTTTCACTATTTGCACCTAAGAGTTGATGATACTGACCACATTTCACTGATATTTTGCCTTTTTCAGGTTAGGTACTTAAGCTATGTGGTGTTGCTAAGTATTTTGGATTGGCACCCTTTTGAGGTTCGATCAGAGAGCTGTTACATGTTCTCTGGCAGCAACCATATGTGCACCAAGTTGGTGTTCAAGTATTTTGGAGTGGCAACAAGCAAGTGTTCGAGAATTGCTGCAGGAAGACATGTTGCAGTTCTATTCTTTTGTTTGCACCTACTATCGTGTAGGCCAAAGACATGGAAGTGTTGTATGCCACGTTTGTGCCCAAGTAGTCCGGATCTATTGATCTCTTAGCTTTAACCATAACTAGTTAGTACAAGACTTAGTGTATGTCAATATATGTCTGGTAATGTCTAATCTATATCCTGGACCTGTATATGTATGGCGCCTCTATGTAATGTGATCATCACTTGACCTGTGTTTGGATCTATATGTATTGACCTGCTATATATATATATATATATATATATATATATATATATATATATATATATATATATATATATATGGAGAGGCTATTCAGTAGCCGGCTACAGAATAAGTTATTCTGTAACCACCTCCATTTACCATAATTTTATATACTAATTTACCGTAATGTCAATACATATTTACGATAGTTGGGTTACTATAACACACGGGGATATTTACCATAATGTTATATTAAACCACTTAGTAAGGAGTTACTATAATCTCGTAAATTAACATAGTAATTATCGTAACTCAAAGTGGCTACAGAATAAGTTATTCTGTAGCCAGCTACAGGATAGTAGTTCTATATATATATATATATATATATATATATATATATATATATATATATATATATATATATATATATGATATCTATTTGGTGTATGTATGGAAGATGTAATATATTATTTCTATAAATCATGTGGATTTGCTCAATGTGATACCTACTATATGAGCAATAGTGGATTTTTCAAATTATTTAAATTGTATTTGTTTATATCTATATCTGCAATACAGTTTTACTGACACTTTTATTGCTGGACAGGGTGTGATTCACTAAACACCATGGAAATGGTTTCGCCAACATGCAAATTGTTGGGAAAGGTCTTAACTGTCGGCGTAGCTCTTAACTGTCGGGAAAGGGATAACTGTCGGCAAAGGTTGTAACTGTCGGCATAGGTGCAACATTTGGCTACGCAAAAAGTGTCGACGATTCCTTTAAGTGTCGGCAAAAGTTTCACCGACAGCTTATAGCACGACTGTTTCTAAACTGTCGGGGAAACTTTTGGCGGGAGGTTAAGTGTCGGCAAAGGTGCCCTTTGCAGACAGTAGAAAGTGTCAGCAAAGGTACATCGTGTTATAGTGTTGGCAGGCAGTTGATGCTTTGTAGACCCTCCTCTCCTAGTCATACTACTTCTACCCCTCTCCTCTCCTGTCCTCTACTCCTACTTTTCCAACTCCTCTCCTCTCCTATACTTCTCTACGATAACTATTTTCCTTGACATAAATTTAGGAGAAGAAATGGCCAAACTCCCTTCGCCGGATCTGCCAGATAATTATGCATTTGATCTGGGCTTCCAACCAACATTGGGGAGGGCAAACCACCCATATCCAAGCATTGTAAGTAACATGTTTTAAAGACACCTCTAGATATTTTATTCTGATATATATAATTTTTAAATGTAGACAGTTCAACCTATCCCATGGCTCAGAGAGAGACTCTCAAATTTCGAGGTTGATTACCTCAATGTTGGTACATTCCCTATGTTGGTACATTCCCTATAGATGGTGGACTCAAGCAATGTTGAATTGGGTTTTCCATTCTAGCTAGGGCGGGTAACCAATAAGGTCTAGTTTTATACATCGAGAGGATGGGCAGTGCACAATATCACGATATTAGTGCGTAAAAATATGTTGTGCAAGAATGTTTAAGGATGCTTCAAAGAATTGGGTGCAATATTCCTACATACTCCTCCATGAGGATTGAATCTTTGGATGTGGGCCTCCACCACGATATTGGGCATTATTGTGCATAGCTCGCTGAGAACAACATAAATGATGTGGTCAGTCTCATAACTTATATCCAGATTAATTGTTATGTCTATATATATGCATGGTTCTCATAACCACATTTTTTCCAATAGAGGCAGATTGAGGAGAATGGCGTAACATATGCAAGTGGTAGCTTTGAAGCCATTATAAACCAGGCCATGCATCAATTGGGTCGTTATAGATCAGAATTTGGTGGCCCTGTTCTCACTTCAGAGGGAATCCAGGAAAAAATTCTTGTGACTAGGAGAGAAGGTTCTCGACCAATGCTGATCGTCGTCAATAGACCTTGTGAGCGATATTATGAAGCAAGGAAGAGTGCACTAGTAAATACATTGCGCTACATCAGTGACATTTGGCATATGAAATCAATGATCTGCACTTCTCCGAGTACTTGGCATGATGTTGGGAAGTTCTAGAAATTTAAATTCTCTGATCTAAATTATTATCGTTTATAATGAACAAATTTAAATTATTATGTGTTTGTAATGAAGTAATCTAGATTATTATGGGTTTATAATGTATATATCTTCTTGTCAATTAGCTGTTGATATAATATCCTTGTGAATTATATATTATATAGATATATTTATGTATACATGTTCTGGTCAGATTTGAATTTTGGAATTTCAAATTTTTGTTGTAAAAATGTACTGTAGAGTGAACTGCCCCTACAAATGGAAATTATTGGGGTGGCTAGTGTTACAACCGCCCCTACAAATCATTTTTGTGGAGGCAGCTGGTGACACAAGCTGCCTCTAAAAAACGATTTGTAGGGGCGGCTTGGTAACCGCCCCTACAAACCCTTGATTTGTAGAGATGGTGTGGTAGGGGCTGCTGGCAAACCGCCTCTACAAACCATCGCCAGTCACCCGTACAAATGTTTACCGTAGTAGTGTGCAAAATGCATATAAACGTATCTTCGTACAATGAAGTGAGTCTCAATTTACTTAGTAGTGTTCTCCCTGAATTGAGCTTGGAGCCAATCAATTGTTCCCTTTTGCACCTGGAAAGCCTTGGCCAAGACATCACCTGATATTGGTGGTTTTTGATCCAAAGACTGCATTGGCAATAGTAATAGCCCCAGGGTTCTGGCTGCTTAGTGCAGCGATTGCGACAGCTGGCTTGTCACGGATCGGGTTGAATTGGAAGTGTATGAGTCCTTGGCGGAATACAAACACGTCACCCTTATTGAGAACCTTGGCGAATAGCTTGTTACCATTGTCTGTGTTAGAGGTGATAAATCCAACATAGAGTGTACCCTCGAGCTCAGCTAATTAATTAAACATTTTCTTAATCATTTTCACCTGGGTCTTGCATATTCTCGGCCCGCCAAGCCCAGACGCAAGCCGAACTTCATGTCTACTCGATCCCGCTTTCTTCGGATCCAGTTCATCGGAGGATGGATCTTTTCATCCTTCGCATCCCGTTGATCGGAGGATTTTGTTTTCATCATCCTTCGGATCCCTTCGATTCCCGGAGAGGAGCTGCGGCAGCGCTGTTCTATTTCGCGTGAGGAAGTCCGCGCGACAGCGCCGCTTCCTGATGGACGTCCGCTGCTGGCTGCTACTGCTACTCGTGTGTCGTGTGTGAGGCCAGCCACCACGACGGCGGCCATGGATGATGGATGCCGCTGCTAGCGCTACCGACGAAGCAACGCATCAAGGTGCATGTCGATATATATGCAAGCAGTGAATAGGAGCAGAATCCGAAACAAAAGCATGTCGAGAGGATTACGTTCGGCTTTGGTTCCAGCTGGGCACGGGCTGGATAGGGACGCTCCGGGCCCAAGCCCATGTGTGACACAGGTGAAAAATAAAGAAACATTTAATTAATTAGTTAGGCTGCATTGAGATACGTGTATTTTTTTTAAAGAGGAGTACTGGAGCACATGTCGTTTATTTAAATTTCAACTCAGGTAAATAAGTCCTTTTGAACGGTGCGGTTTGTTAATTGTTGCTGGGTAATATGGAGAGATGATTAAGATGTTGATAACATGGAGAGATGATTTATTTTATTTTCTAATGGTGATTAAGACATTCCCAGAAGCAGTTGCTGATGGTGGACTGTGATGGTTGAAATTGTCGATCCATGCGCTTGTGCTCACATACGAATAGAGAGAGTCAACTCCTCATGTTTCCAATGTTTACATGGTCATCATTTTTTCGGGAGCTGACATACATGAATTAATCGACTGGAATGCTTCCGTACCAAGGCGGGGCACGAACTGGTAAAAGCCTAAAAGGGGTACCTAACGCACACGCTTTACTTTTGAGTTAATCTGTGGTGAAGCCTCTATCCATCATCTGTCCTCCGTGCTTCACCAGTGAGGTCATCCCGTAAGCCTGCCTTAACACATAGCAAAATGTTAACTTTCTATTCACTGGATCCCTAACATTTTGATATGATATCGGCGCTTCATTAACGTCCTGCTGCATCTGATAGTGACTTTTTTTTTGGACCGATCAAGCATTTGGGTGCTCGCTACCCGTAACTAGCAATCACTGCTGGTTTGGTACCAGCGCTTTTGGTGCCAGATTTCAATCCGCCAGTGGTTAATGGACCGTGTTGGTCTTGGCGTTGCACTGCCGGTTTGTCACCGGCAATGATGCTTATTCTCACATAATAACAAAAAAAGCATTGTGATCGCGATCCCACTGCATGAACCGTGTTGACGCAAAAATTTAGGTCCAGGGCTAAAGAATCACTTCTGGTCTCTGTTACCAATTGGCAATATGTGAAAGGCCATCTATCACTTTCGGTTATACTATCACTGGCGGTTGAAGCTACGAAGCTTATCACTACCGATCGGCGAACACTGATGGTATACTCTGTAGTAGTGGCTTTCACTATAAAGCTGCACATGGGCATAGCCAATAAGACTTCTTTACCAATACCAAGCATCAAGGGCTTCTCCGCCACAAGCAAGCACAAAAGCTAGAACAAGATGGCGGCAAGAACCTAGCTCAAGTAAAGAAGAAGAGAGCGAAGAATCTCCTGAAGTGCAGATGAGTACCCAGTGCACATGCCAAAAAGACTGCCAAGGCATGTGGGCATTGTTTGGAGGATGAGTACTCCATAAGTCTCGACCATCTTCGAGTGTATATGTTAATAATGAGGAAGGATTGAAGGAAAGAATCAAGAAGGAGAAAGCCAAGGAAAAAGGAACAAAGGAGCAGGCGGCTTTCCTCGCCATTCAAGAATGGATAAGTACTGGTGAAGACACTAGCTTAAGTACAAGTGATGCATCAAGTAAGCTCTTCACCACTGACTACTATACAAGACATGTCTTTTCTCCAAGTCATCAGTAACATGCCTAATTGCAATAGGTACCGAAAGCAATGTAAATGATGACTCCTCTAATGATTACGTGGGGTGCGAGGGGCTCTCCTCCCGGCCCTGGTACCCTCTCCCATCCCTCCTCATTTCGTGGCAACCATGGCAGGGGCTGGGCAGCTCGGGGGCCGGATCGATCTGACAGAGTCGGTCCATGGCGATGAGACAAAGGGCGCGTTTAGTTATGGCGGATTCGGTATTTGCACAGTGTTTGATGTGACGGCAAACACTGTAGCAATTTCGTTTGTGTTTGTGAATTATTGTCTAAACATTGACTAATTAGGCTCAAAGATTCGTCTCGCAAAGTTCAACCAAATTGTACAATTAGTTTTTTTATTTCATATACATTTAGTACTCCATACATGTACCGCAAGTTTGATGTAACGGGGAATCTTCTTTTTGCATAGTGCCAAAGTTGGGAGTTTGGAGGGAACTAAACAAGGGCAAAGGTTAGGATGGAGCGTGTCTCAGTTTAGCGACATGGCAGCTGCGGCATGGCCTTGGCTGTGCCGGCAACAGGATGAAGGTCAGGTTGCTGCGCGTCTCTCAGTCCAGCAACAAGCAAGCGGTAGCTGCGGCATGGCCTTGGTTGTGCCTTTGGTCGACATCGGCAATAACAACTTGGCAGGGGCCATGGTTTGGTGCCGGCATCGTGTTGTTGGTGGGCTGCAGCCATCCTCTTCGCGTGCCACACCTTGACACGACAGGTGTGGGTAGATGGCTCTAGGCTTAATGCTTTGGCCGGTTTGAATGGAGCCAATGATGGCTCTCCCTGCTGGGGCATCATTGAGGAGCCCTCCACCCTCTACAGGTGTTGTTCTAGGCTTAGGCCTCCGAACACCAGGTGGTTGCCGAGCTAACGAGAACCCGCAAGGGGCGAGTAGCTAGCGAAAGTATGACGAAAAGAGAAAGGCAAAGTGAGTCAGTGGACAACTGGTTTTATCATTCATCCTCCTTTACAATGACCTATATATAGGGCCGTATTTATACAGGCCTGAAGGCTTTACACGGGAACAAAACACCCCGGAACATGCTCTAGATTCGGAGCATATCCTAACAAACTGTGGGCAACCTGGTCCAGTGTATCCGTCGCCCCTGGTTGTCACCTCCCTCAGCTGACGCACGCCCATATCTGACACAAGGAGGGTACGACCCCTGGTTGCGCCACCTTCGGCTTCCACGGACGGTGCCTTCGGTCCTCGACCGGTCTCTCTCATTTCTCTCCCTTTCGCCTTCGTTGCTATCGCGGCGAAACATGAGGATCACCTGCAGATGATTAACACTCACAGAAGATGACGAAATAGGGACTTAAGGTGTCACCTATCATCCTAACTCTAAGCACCCTTACCACTTCGCCAGTTTGCAATCCGGGAATGGCTGTGTCACGAAAGTGTAGCCCACCGCTTGTGCTTTCAGATATGCTTCCCCGGCGAAACGCTGAGTCCATTGGTTGTAAGGACGGCAAGGGGCGAAGAGGGGGGTGATGAAGAGGCGTGTCTCCCCCCAACAACAGGACTCTCTGTGTGAAAACCCTTTTCAGATTCCTTGGCGAGCGACGGCAGTGCTTCCAGCGCTGCATCCCTTGCTTGAGGCGTCGTTTCGGATATCTTGCTCAGCGGTCACTGCCTGGTACTCGCTGATTTTTTACGAGGCTCCATGTTTGGTGTGCACCACGCCATGTAGGGATTCGATCTTGACCTGCTTGGAAGATGCCACGACGAAGTCGGAAGCTGCTGTGTTGTGGGTTTCAGCATAGCTCGGTAATGATGACATTCAGTAACCTCTTCAGGGCAGCAATAGTTTTCCTTGTAGTCTTGTGTTATAACTTTGAGGCTTGGGCCACCCATCACAAGAAGTCGGAGCTGCTCGGATACGTTTTCGAGCTCGGTTAGTGCTAGGTTGTGCATCATCGTTTTGGGTTAGTCATTTGTTCATGTCGTTTCAAAACCCTTTTCACTGCCGGATTTTGAGCCGACACAACCAAACCGGCAGTGACGGGGTACACATCACTGTCAGTTCTAAAAAAACCGACACTGATGTGATTTTCAGAAAATCTAAAAAATGGGTTGAAAAATAGGAAAAAAATTTAATACCAGGAGGGTGTCCCAAGCACAAGTCACACACGATTTTTCGCGCGAAAAACACACGCTTTGCGACCACTGGCTCTCGAACCCCCCGACCTTCTGCTTCGCATGTTCATTCCCTAACCACTACACTTGTAAGACGCTTGTGTCCAAATAAGATATCCGTTCTAGCCATGTTCATCTGATTTTGAAATGAGTTTTTGGGACCCTAAACGATTTCAAATAAAAAAGTTGTCAATTACAAAGTTTTATAACTTTTGGAGATCTACAACTTTGGTTTTGGTTATTTCTCCATCCGAGGTCATTTGAAGAATTTTAATTTCCAATGTGAGAAAATTCAACCATAACTTTTCTGGGATAAATGGTTTCAAATGGAAAAGTTGCCAATAGCAAAGTTGCACAACTTTTCGAGATCTACAACTTTTGTTTTCGGTGTTTCTCCATCCGAGGTCTTTTGAAAAAAATCAAATTTTAAATTTGAGAAATCAAACGTAATTTTCATTATATAGATGGTTTTAAATGAAAAGGTTGTCAACTACAAAGTTGTATAACTTTTCGAGATCTATAACTTTGTTTTGCTTATGACTATGCAACATATGCCTTTGGTTGGTATTAACTTCTATGAAATCTTGTGAATCAAATAGAGTGACATAATAACGACTTCAAATAAGAAACTTATAAATTACAAGTTGCTTAACTTTTCAGTAAGTACAACTTTTGTTTTGGTTGCTTCTCCATCCGAGATCCTTAACTACCACTACACACTCACTTATAACTATGAAAGCATATAGACTCCTTTGGTATATATTAACTCTACAAAATCTTGTGGTCTGTATTTGGATATCCAAACGATCTCAAATAAAAAAGTTTGAACTATAAAGTTGTAGATCTCTTCGAGTACTACAACTTTGGGTATAAAGTTTGTGTTCATCGAATATCATATGAGAAAGTTATGAAGTTTTTCATGCAGCCTATCACCGTCGATTCAAAAAACCGACAGTGATGACCCGTTGTCGGTTTTAGCCAAAAACCGATAATGATGACACAATATCAGTGTCGGTTGATCTTATCACTGTCGGTTTTAGCAAAAAAACCGACAATGATGCGTCGGGAGGCACTATCACTACAGAAACCGGCAGTGATGGAGCCGGCAATGAATGTTAGATCTGTAGAAGTGACGGTTTTCGCATGTTTTCCATTAATTAACCTTGCAAGTGTTAAGGTTTTCGGACCTGGTGTTACTTGTAGACAAGGTCAAGTCTTTTCTATCTTAATTGAAAGGCAGAGCTCCTACCATTGCGTTTAGAAAAACATGAAAGTGAAGGACCACCATTTGGTAAACGATCCAGATAGCCCCCGCATCCCCCTGATTGTGGGGCTAATAAGTATATGGGTAAGGCTTGCGGATTACATCGAGTTCTCAGGGTTTGTTTCCAACTGTTGTCAATAAAGATCCAGGTTGAGGAGCCACTGGTCGGTAGTAAGCCATAAGCCAAGGGCAGTCCGGACTGGCCTGGACTCATTTGCTCACCCGGCTAACTTTTTGTGTGCTCAGGAGACCTCTGCTAGGCACAGGGTGTCGCAGACGTGGACATGTTATTCTACTTCGGAGGTTATGTTATATTTTGTACCTGACCTCTGTTTGACCATCTATAAAACTGAAACGCTTCTGATTGCTATGTAGACATAAGCCAGTCTTCCGCTGAACTAGTGATGCAAACTTATGTTCAAAAGCACTCAGTTATGTATTTGCATTTTGGTTTGTAAACCTTTAAAATAAAGACTTATGGACGCGGTCCTAGACATGTAAAAACATAGATGCATAAGGTGAGACTATCGTCGGGTTTCGCTGGGGTTAAGCATGCCTTAGTGTTGAGTGGTCCATGAACAACTTATTTATTCGAGATTAAACTGAGTGGTTCTGCTGCACGTCGCACCCTACCCAAACCTCTATGCGACACCGTACCCTAACACCACCGTCCCCATCCACCTTGTCACTGTTGCCTCCGATCCTTCCTTCCAGAGTCAGGGTTACTTATTCTAGATAATGTACTTTCTTCACTCAGTGGGACGCCAAAATCGTGTAGACCATAACGGAACCTCAGTGGAGCAAGGTGTGACATGACTTCATCTGGATCGAGCTACACTTTCTTGTTCCACAAATCCAAGTATGTATAATGTATTTCCTTCCTGTTTCTATTAATTCAGACTTATCGTGTCAAATAAATTCATATACATATTGTCTGCAAGATAGAACAAGCATTGATGACATGTAAATCTATGCTGTCCAATTTATCTTCAACCGAAAATAAATGCATCAGATACTTCAATTAGATACCAACTTTTTTTCCAAAGAAATAGATGCCCAACTTCTATATATAAAACAGTAAAACACACGGAGAGAAATTTGGTACATTGCCATTACGGACTGCAGGAACACCAACGACCAAATATTGTCACAAGCACCATATACATCAGAAATTTGGTACATTGCCATTACGGACTGCAGGAACCCCCTTGTGATTGGCTATGGCCGACCACCATATCAGTCCAGGTCCATAAGTTGATTATTTAACGGAAAGTCGAATATATCACCGAAGACTGAAAAATAATAAATATTAGCAAACAAAATCCTTAGTGTAAAATACAATAGAAATAAATAAACCATATATAATCAGAAGAAAGTAGCGACAAAGTAAACAAACCTGTAGGGCCGTCCCCCTGCAACAACTTCTATAGCATTTTCAGCAGGGTTCTGCTGTTGCACTATTCCTACATAAGATCTGCAATTGGATGGGTTTAGATATTACGTACCTGCTTGTTGGTCCGGAATGTGTTGCTGATTATTGATTATATTTTGTTCATTCTCATCTCCTAGAAAAAGATAATATATATTAGCATACACATTTTTTTAGGATAAGTGAATTGAATCAATAATCTAAAGCAAAATTTCATGGAAGTAAAAACAATACCTGTTGGATCCTCCAGAATGTCTTCAATTTTTGGAAGATCTATGAGTTCATTATTCAACGGAAAGTTGAATATATCAGCAAAACTCAAAAGAATAATAAATATTGGCATATTAATACCTTAGTGTATGTTATGAAATCAAAGTAGAAAACAAAATGAAAAGAAGACTTTGATGGTGGCCAAATTAATGAGAATAAGATAACAGTTGGAGGATCCACATTTGCAAAGTCTTATATGGACATAGCCTCCCTCCTTCAGTTTGTTACTATAAATAAGAGGTCACATTCATCTGATGTAATGCAAGAAAAGTGAAATACAAAGAACCCTCGTTTCCTCTCCATTCCCTGTTCTAGTATCTTGCTCTTGTGCGTGGAAAGAACCCAATTTCTAGCAGTGTAAATTGTATTGGAAATAATACGAAACCATATATAATAACGATAAAGTACCAAAGAAGTAACAAACCTGCAGGATCCTCTGGCACATTTTCTTCTATAGCATTTTGAATGTTTTGTTCTTGCATTATGCCTACATAGAGAAATACTATGTCATAGAAATTTTACTTTCTCAACTGCACTTTTTGAAGGGTCACCAATTGGATGAGTTAAAGCATACCTGCTTGTTCGTCTGGAAGGTGTTGCTGACTAACCGCAACGTTCTCTTGGTTCTCAACATCTAGAAAAACCAATATATATTAGCATATCACATAGCATCACAAAAGTCTTAGTTCAACACTAGACCAATTGGAAAGGTTATAATTTACCTGCTTGTTGCTCCATAATCTGTTGGTCGTTGGTGATATCATTTGACTGTTGCACTACAATTAAAAATCAAACATCTTAATAACATATAATTACAAATGTTAAAAAGTGGAAAAATAAATGAAAGTCAAAGAAGAAACAACATTACTTTTAGGATTATCTAGAAAAAAATTAATAAATATTAGGATATCAACACTACAGTCTGAATATATTCGTAAATCAAATGAAACCACGCAGACCTAAGAAAATCAAATAAGTACAAAAACCTGTAGGATCCACTTCCAGAATGTCTCTCTGCATTTGCAGGGTTCTATAACTGCACTATGCCTACAGAAACATTACAACATAAGAGAGCTCCCAGTTCTCCAATCAATTATTTCAAGTGTCTCCAATTGGATGGGTTCATGTATGCTACTATCAACTTTGTCAAAAAAGAAGCAGAGGATTGTACCCAGGTGTCCTACTGTTGGTGCATCGTTGGGTGCACGTGCATCCTTATGATTCTTGCTTTTACCTAAAACAAGTGAAAATGTCTATAAATCACAACTTCTATAGATCAGGAAAGAGCAGTCACTTACCATATCAGGGAAAGGGAAAGAGGAGTCCACGTCGCCGGCGCTGCCTCCTTTTGCCGCGGGCAAAACGTCGCTCTCGGTCTCGCGAGTGCGGCTGTTGTCGGAAGGAAACAGTAGTAACGCATGCACGTAAGGGGTAAAGAAGAGAAGTTACCACCTGTTGTAACACGGGTAACTTCCAGAATACATTAGAGGCGGTTATGTAAAGATAACCGCCCCTAAAAATAGCAACAGAGATGGTAATTTAAAGGGAACCGCCCCTGAAAATGTTCACGTGCGAATAGGCACTACGGGAGACGCGCTCTTTGCCGAGTGCTCGAAGCTTTGCCGAGTGTCGAAACACGGGCACTCGGCAAAGAGACAATTTGCCGAGTGCCACACTCGGCAAAGCCGGCACTTGGCAAAGGCCGTCTTTGCCGAGTGTCAAAGACTCGGCAAAGAGTGACACTCGGCAAACGTCCTCTTTGCCGAGTGTCAGGCACTCGGCAAAGAACAACCCTCGGCAAAATACCTCAGGCGACGCCGGTGGCCCCTCCGTCATCCTTTGCCGAGTGCTGGCCGTTAGCACTCGGCAACATCCTGTCTTTGTCGAGTGCTGCAAGCCCGGCACTCGGCAAAGAGGTTCCTTTGCCGAGTGCCAATTGCGACACTCGGCAAAGTATTTTTATTTTTTTTATTTTTGTTTTTAAATTTTTTCTGTGACATTTATACAGTACCTAGAAGCACATGTTCCAATTTGAAACTTTTCTATGACTTTTTGGTATATTTTTTTAATTTTTTATGTTTACTTGAATTTTTCTCGAAAAAGTAAATTTAAACTGCAGGTGCATGAAATATTAGAATTTAGCGATTCAAAAAATGGTATTCATGTTTTTGAGTGTATTTTGAGGCCGTGTGCAGTGACATTCGTGAAATTTCAACATCTGTTTCACGAAACATGACCACCAACTTGTTAAAAAAGTGTTTTTAATTATATAAAATGCAAACGAAGTCTAAAAATCACGAAACTTATTGAGGTGCATGTCATCGCATGTAGAGGTTGTGGTAAAAAAATTAGAAGTTTTCGAGCAAGTAGTGACGTACGATGCAAGATTTTTCAGAATTTTTTTTATTCTTTCCGATTAAAAGAATGCTGAATTTCTTTGCCGAGTGCCCGCATCTCGGCACTCGGCAAAGAGCCGACCCACTTAACCCTAGCGGGCCGGCCGCGGCCCGCTCCCACTCTCTCTCTCTCTCCTCTCACTGTCGCGCGCCCGCCCCGCCCCGCCCCCCGCCGCACGACACCCCGCACCGCCCCGGCCCCTCTCCTCCGCCCGAAGCCCCGGCCCCGACCCATCCCCGCTCCACCACCGCAGCCCAGCCAGCCCCGCCCTGGCCCCGCTCCGCCGCCGGACCGCCGCCTCATCCAGTCGGCCCCGCCCCAGCCCCGCTCTACGTCCGCCGACCGCCACCGCGCCCATCCCCCACCCGCCGCCTCTCCGCCTCCACAGCCTCCGCCCCGCCCCGGCCGTCGGACCGTCGCCGTAGCCCCCCCACCCGGCCCCCTCTCC